>NW_022631224.1:436281-644352 GCF_010015895.1 Lontra canadensis
CTCAGCAGGGAGCCTGCTTCCTCCTCTCTCTCTGCCTGCCTCTCTGCCTGCTTGTGATCTCTCTCTGTCAAATAAATAAATAAAATCTTAAAAAAAAAAAAAGTCATCTCTAGGCCCAACATGGGGCTTGAACTCACCACCCTATGATTGAGAATCACATGCGCTACCTACTGAGCCAGCCAGACACCCCATAAATCTTTTCTCTTTTACCCAGTGTTCTCTCTGGAACACAAAGGCCACAGAACGTTAAGCAAAACAGCCTCAGAACTCAATTATCACAATTGCTCAATTTCTTTTGAGGGCTTCCCTTTCTCCATAACCCTTAAATATTGGTTCCACCCTTCTTCTGCTTCTTTTTTCACTTTCTGTACAAAGCCTAGATGATTTTGCCCATAACCATGACTTTGTTTACCATCCATAAGCTTAAAATTCTCTAATCTGTATCTCAGACTCAGATTTCTATAACAAGATTTATACGTCAGGGGCGCCTGGGTGGCTCAGTGGGTTAAGCCTCTGCTTTCGGCTCAGGTCATAATCTCAGGGTCCTGGGATCGAGCCCTACATCAGGCTCTCTGTTCAGCGGGGAGCCTGCTTCCTCCTCTCTCTGCCTGCTGCTCTGCCTACTTGTGATCTCATTCTCTCTGTGTCAAATAAATAAATAAAATCTAAAATCTTAAAAAATATATATTTATACGTTAAACTGACTACTAAAATGTCTCCACTTGAATGTCCTACAAGAAACCCAAACTCAGGGTGCCTGGGTGGCTCAGTGGGTTAAGCCTCTGCCTTCGGCTCAGGTCATGATCTCAGGGTCCTGGGATCGAGCCCCACATCGGGCTCTCTTCTCAGCAGGGAGCCTGCTTCCCCCCTCTCTGTCTGCCTGCCTCTCTGCCTACTTGTGCTCTCTCTGTCAAATAAATAAATAAAATCTTTTTTTTAATTTTATTTTATTTTATTTATTTGACAGAGAGAGAGATTACAAGTAGGCAGAAAGGCAGGCAGAGAGAGAGGGGGAAACAGGGTCCCTGCTGAGCAGAGAGCCTGATGCGGGGCTCGATCCCAGGACCCGAGATCATGACCTGAGCCGAAGGCAGAGGCTTAACCCACTGAGCCAGCCAGGTGCCCCTAAATAAATAAAATCTTAAAAATAAAAAACAAAAAAACAAAAAAACCCAAACTCAAAACCCCAAAATAAACTTACTTTCCCACTCCCCACCCCGACATTTCCTATCTTCCTACATTCCCTATGATACCAGCATCCATCAAAGACAGAATCTGAGAAACATCTTAGATTCCTATCCCTTTTTCTTTGCACTGAAGGTCTGCATTCCATCCTATATCTTAAGTCTGTCTACCTGCACCCTAAACATGCCAGGCAGGTTCGTGCCTCAGTGATTTTAAGTATATGAGTCCCTCTACCCAGGAAATTCTCTACTTCCTTCTTTGCTTGACTAACTTCTCTCATCCTTTAGAATTGAACTGAAGGATTATCTCTTCCAGAAAAACAAACATACTCTATTCCAGTCACCGTGCAAAAACACTTTGCATGCATTTCTTGTCTAATAATCCTAACAGTGATGAGGTATGCACCATTATATTTTTACAGGAGGGCAAGGTGAGAGAAGTAACTCATGGAAGGTCATCTACACATAATAAATAGTAGATATTTGATTCAAACACAGATCTGCCAAACCTCAGTGCACTTCTTACCCTCTTAGCCACCCCACTATACCACAGCTCCCCTTTCCCATCCACTCCTCAAATCCCATAACCTCCTGCTTAGTTAGACAGTCCCTCTTCTAGCTGGCATAAAGAGGGGCCTGTGCAGAATATTGTACATCTCTGCTGTTTGGTTTCTCTTTTCTCAAATGAATCTGTGAGCGATCCTGAAAACAAGGTCTACCTCATGTATCTGTTTCCCTGTACCAAGCAGAGGGCCTAGCACATGGTAGAGCCTCGGAAAATATTAGGTTCCTTCTCCCTTCCCTTCCACCACAACTCCCCACCCTGGAGGGTAGAAACTATCCCTTCACTCCTCCACAAAATCCCACAGCACTTTGTACCTGTTAGGACACTCATCCTCTGTCCCATGTTAGCATTTTGTACGTCTTATTTTACTATGAGCTCCTTGACTGCATGTGGCAATTCGAAAAATCTTTATGTAGATGGCTTTGCCTGTAGTAACTGCTCAACAAATAACTGATAAGTGAGCCTGTAATTAAAAGAGCTGTCACGGGGGCACCTGGGTGGCTCAGTTGGTTAAAGCCTCTGCCTTCAGCTCAGGTCATGATCTCGGCGTCCTGGGATCGAGCCCCGCATGGGGCTCTCTGCTCAGCGGGGAGCCTGCTTCCTCCTCTCTCTCTGCCTGCCTCTCTGCCTACTTGTGATCTCTGTCTGTCAAATAAATAAATAAAAATCTTAAAAAAAAAAAAAAAAAAGCGGGCGCCTGGGTGGCTCAGTGGGTTAAGCCGCTGCCTTCGGCTGGGGTCATGATCTCAGGGCCCTGGGATCGAGTCCCGCGTCAGGCTCTCTGCTCAGCAGGGAGCCTGCTCCCTCCTCTCTCCGCCTGCCTCTCTGTCTACTTGTGATCTCTCTGTCAAATAAATAAATAAAATCTTAAAAAAAAAAAAAAGCTGTTACGTTTTCCTTTCTATCATGTAGATGTCTTCCCACCTCTATTCAATACTAGCCCCACCACTGGCAAACCATGGCTCCCACGCCACAAAAGGCTGAGTTATTTATCAAACGTCTCCCGACGCTAGACACTGGGGGAAATGCAAACTCGGGTTAGAAAAGGGTTTCTGGTCGCTAAAGAAATTCAATCTAATAATGACTTGCGAGCCAAAATAGTATGGAACACTACACTGTTCAAGTATGTGAGTCACGTGGCTCTGCAGAGTGAGGGCGATTGTCAACGTGGTTTCAGGGTCACGTAACAGACCACACAACCAGCCCGTTGACGAGTCCCCCGGGATTCGTTACGAGCTGCCTGGCCCAGCCTATCCCGTTTGAGGGTGCGGAGAAGTGGGGAAAGCGACGACCTATCTCCCCTCACAACTGTGCATCCTCCCACACCCCGCATCTCCGGGCTCTGGGCCTCCTGCCCGCTCACCCAACACCCCAAGGGAGGCGTGGCCTTCACCTACCAACCCTCCGGCTCTCTCCCGGGAGGCTCGGCCAGCTCCTCCAAGGACCCTCCCCTCTCCAGGCGGCCTCGCAAAGGTGGGACCGGGGTGAGGCCTGCACCAGCCACAGGCTCCCCCCTCTCCCCGCATCGACTCCGGACCCGGCTCGGTTGCCCTCCTTCGCGTTCTCCGCTCCTCACCTGCTCTGCCGACACCGCCCCTTTCCCCGCGCCGCTACCGCTGCTCTTGCCGGTGCGACCGCTGTTCTCCGCCATCTTCGTCGCTTGCTGGGCTTCCGGCGTGCGCGGCCCCGCCCCGCCGTGCGTCATATCCGGCCTGGGAGTTACCGCCCACTCGCCCGGGTACCTGTGCTTCCACGCCGCCGTTCGTTTCGGATCCTGCGGATGGTTGCAGCCGAATCTTCATGTAGGACCTGCTGCCTATTCCGCCGGCCGCGGCGAATTCCGCCTGCGGTGCTTTAACTTATGCCACAGAGACACTGCCCCTGGGAGAGGCGGAAAGGACGGGTTAACTGGAGCGTGGGGACGCGGGTTGGGATCTGCGTGGGTGCCAGTGCCCTCTGCCCTCCACGGGTGGCGGGGAACCAGGGAAAGTGAACTTCCGCTCCGAGATTGCGGGGTGAGGGGTGGAATATGCTTTGAGCAGTAAAGCTCTGCAGGTGCACAGGCGAGGAGGGAGGCTGGGAAAAAAGCGAGGAAGCTTCTTGGAGACGACTTGAACCGCGGATGCGTTCCGCTCGGGGACAGGGAGGGCTTCAGTTCAGTACAGATCCCTGGAGGTCCAGGTACTCAGGCGCCGAGCAAAGCCCTTTCCTCTATCTTCCCACTTTATGCTCTCTTCCTGTAGCCCATAATTACTCACACTAAAGAGTGTTTTGAAGACTTGGGGGGGGGGGTTACTGGGAGGGCCCTGATTCAGCCTCACTGTATGGAGAGGTCAGAGAATCCTAGAAATACACTGCTTGAGGGAGCGGTTGGTGTCCTGATTTCTCACCTTCCTCAGGCTGGGCTTCATCGTCAGGCCTCACCAGCTCCTGTCCCTTCTTCTGTGTCCTGGACTCCGGATACCTCGACTCTCAGTACTTTGTGCACAGCCCAGGTAACATGTTCTGGTCATTTCTCAGTGCCTGTCAATTAGTAGATGCTCAAGAAATGTTTGTTAAATGAATAGAGGGTGGGAAACACGGGGGTACCAGCCATTCACAGAACATTTCATCAGTGGGTGCCCTGAGGAGAAGAAATCAAAGGGCCCTGCAGCCAGCCCTCCTGCAACCCCACTTGGGACCCTTACTGTTAAACTTCCATTTCCCCATTCTGGGATGTCTGAGTCCTGCCTGTGCCAACTCACAGGGCCAGAGCCATGGCTATCTCCTCCTCTTCCTGGGAACTGCCGCTGGTGGCTGTGTGCCAGGTAACATCAACACCGGACAAGCAGGAGAACTTCAAAACATGCGCTGAGCTTGTTCGAGAGGCTGCGAGACTGGGTGCTTGCCTCGCCTTCCTGCCTGAGGCATTTGACTTCATTGCAAGGGACCCTGCAGAGACACTACACTTGTCTGAGCCACTGGGTGGGAACCTTTTGGGAGAATATACCCAGCTTGCCAGGTATCGGGGAAAGGAGGAGGGAAAGATTGTTTCTCTGTTGGGCAGTGTCCCCAAATTGCCAGACAGGAGGGTAGAACATTGAGAAGAGTTGCTAGTGTTGCCTCCTCCCCCTTGCCTTCCTCCCCGCCCAGGGAATGTGGACTCTGGCTGTCCTTGGGTGGTTTCCATGAGCGAGGCCAAGACTGGGAGCAGACTCAGAAAATCTACAATTGTCACGTGCTTCTGAACGACAAGGGTGAGACTTTGTAACTCTTTAGCCATCTCTTTCCTGGCTCTTCTAGCTAAACTAACATTCTGCAGAATTCTCACCTTGGTTTGTTTTCCTTGGTCAAGAGTTTTAGGGGTGTTTGTGCTTCTGATCCTACCTCATGAGCTAGCCCCCTGGGAGGAGAGGAACTAAGCTGGGCTTCTAGAACACCAGCACTGAGTATTCCTTCTCCTTCTTCCTCCAGGGTCAGTGGTGGCCACTTACAGGAAGACCCATCTGTGTGATGTGGAAATTCCAGGACAGGGGCCTATGCATGAGAGTGACTCTACCATTCCTGGGCCCAGTCTTGAGTCTCCTGTCAGTACACCAGCAGGCAAGGTGGGAGCTGTGAAAGGATGAGGCGGGGAAGAGGAAAATAGACGTACTTTGAAGTAATAGAGGATGGCAAGCCCTAAGGAGTGGGGTAGGCGGCAGGTATGCCTAGATGCTATGACAAACGGGACAGGAGCATTAGGCTGTTTTTCATTCCAGATTGGTCTAGCTATCTGCTATGATATGCGGTTTCCGGAACTCTCTCTGGCACTGGCTCAGGCTGGAGCAGAAATACTTACCTATCCTTCAGCTTTTGGATCTGTTACAGGCCCAGCCCACTGGGAGGTAAAAGGACCCCTCTTCAAAACATAAAGGCCTTCAGGGCGCCTGGAGGGTGCAGTCGGTTGAGCATTCGAGTCTTGGTTTCAGCTCAGGTCATGATCTGGGGGTTGTGGGATCGAGCCCTGCATCGGGCTCTGCGCTCAGTGCAGAGTCTGCTTGGGATTCTCTCTCCCTCTGCCCCTCCTACTTGTGCTCTCTCCCTCTCTCAAATAAATAATCCAATCTTCAAAAACAAAATGAAACAAAAAAACAAACCACACACACAAACGTACAGGCCTTCTTTGAACTTCATTCTCCTCCCTTGGCCCTACCAGCTGAAGGGTTTTCTTTCCCTCTCCACCTAGTGGGAAAATTCATTCCCTAGATTGTTGCCTCTCATTATGTTGAAGAATAATTAACATAGTAAATCGTTCCCAGGCAGTTATCAGAATGATCACAATGAGTAGATTGGCCTGTAATGTTCATCACCTATCAATTTCCCACTAGCTGCTGCCTGCCTAAGTGGACACACGTCTCCCCACCCCCAGGTGTTGCTGCGGGCCCGTGCCATTGAAACCCAGTGCTACGTGGTGGCAGCAGCACAGTGTGGACGCCACCATGAGAAGAGAGCAAGCTATGGCCACAGCATGGTGGTGGATCCCTGGGGAACGGTGGTGGCCCGATGCCCTGAAGGACCAGGCCTCTGCCTTGCCCGGATCGACCTCCGTTACCTGCGGCAGTTGCGCCAACACCTGCCCGTGTTCCAGCACCGCAGGCCTGACCTCTATGGCAGTCTGGGCCACCCGCTGTCTTAAGACACTGACTTCCAGGAGTTGAGACTCCCTGTGAGCTGGTGTGGCTGTGACTTGAAGGCAGGACCCAGGTGTGGCTCCCCTCCCCTGGAGAACCTTGCCTCTCTCCATGGAACACAGGCTCGGCTTCTTGGGAAAGAAGAAACTTTCACCTGAGCTCAGATTTCAGTTTCAGAAAGGTGGAATTTTATATAGTCACTGTTTATTTCATGAAAACTGAGTTTCTGCTGAGGGCTGAGCAGCACTGGCATTGAAAAAAATAGAATCATCATAAAGTCTGTGTCCGGACATCTCCTTTGGGAGCTCAAGGGGGAGGTGGTGGTGCACCAGTGGGACCAGGCTCCAGCGCTAGGCCTCCTGGCTCACTCGCCATGCCTCCCTACCCAAATAAAAGTGCAACACTCAGTGCATGTCCCAGCCCCGCGCTCCGACGCTTGGGGGTGGGAGGGGGCTAGAGAATGGGGAAGGAAAGAGAAGACAGGAGGTGATTATCAACGACTTCGCTTGCACCTGTGATGCCCTTTGCCCCAGCCAGAAGAAAGCCAAGGGGAAAGGGCTGCAGGCTACATGATTTATTTTCACTTGAACATGGAAGGGAAGTCTCACACTCCCCCTTCCCCTTCTCAGGGGGAGTGTATTTTAATTAGCACCCCCTTCTCCGTCCACCCTGTCGGGAGGGGCAACTTAGCTGACCCAGTCCTCTTACCCAGTCCTCCCTTGAAGAGGGTTTGGCAAAGGGGACAAAGGACAGAGCCGCACCAGGCAGAGGTCTGCAGCCCTGCAACGGAGGGGACGGGGCAGAGAGGAGCAGCACCAGAGGCCAGGAGAGCGCGGAAAGGGCCACAGCTTCGTTTTTTAAAAATTCTATAATTTGGGAGAGGGTGGTGATTCATTTCCAAAATACACTTCAGAGTCCCACCTTCCACACAGCTCCCTTACTCACAGCCCTTTGGTTTTTCAGACAATTGAAGAGCCCTCATAAAGCCAGAAGTACGGATAACCCCGCAACGCACCCAAAAGCAGTGTTCACTTCCGACCCTTACAGAGACTACGTTCCGTAGCCTTTGCTTCTCCCTCTACGTTTGTCTTACGGCTCAGTGGCAAGGTGGCTGTAGAGACACACATTAGGAGGGTACGTGGATAAGGGAAACAAAGGGGAGGCCCAGGCATGTGGGTGCAGGGAGGGGTGGGGAACACCACTTCCATTTTCGTCTCTTCCTTTAAAAAAAAAAAAAAAAAAAGGCAGGGGTGTGATTGGTCGGAAGGGCAGAGAACAAACCCCAGAACAGTATGTAGGCCCCAGAGGCGGGCGGTGGGACTAGTCCCCCGAGCGGAGAGAGGGAAGGTCAGGGCAGTGCCTGCAGCATCAAGTTCCTCAGGAGCTTCTGCCGGCCCAGCTCGTAGTCCTCCTCATCCACGTTCACCAGCAGCTTGATGGCTTCGTGGCCCACAGCCTGCTTGAGGGAGTCTGTGATAAAGACGCCTTTAAGCGCCTCTAGTAGCGAGCCGTTGATGTAGTCGCGCCAGAATGCATCGAGGTAGGTGAGCTCGGAGAACTTGATGTCACAGATGATGGAGCCCAGGTCCCGAGACTTGAGGATGGTGTTGGCCTGGTTAAAGCGCTCAAACTGGCGCTCCAGTGGGTCCTGCTTGTTAGAGAACACGTTGCCCTGCAGAGCGGTCTCATGCTGGCAGTACTCGGCCCGGACCCGCAGTCTGATGTCTGGGGGGACAGAAGACATGTACACGGGGTTGCAGTGAGGGGGCGTGGGCGCCGACAACCCACGCGCCAAAGGGGGAACCGAACAGCTGGGCGGGGAAGCTGGGCCTGCCCGCTTCTCTGCCCCTCCCCAGGACAACTTCTTCTCTATGTACCCCCAAAATCCTTCCCTCGACACCAGAGATTCCCTCAAATGGGCCAAGCTTGGGGCAGGTTATGGCCACTGCTCACTAGCAGCCCCTTACTTCTAGGAGATCCCCTCCTAACTAACAGGCACCGGAGTTCCTTCTAGTACTCGGTCATGCCTGGTTCACCCAACAGTAAGGATGTGGTAACGGCGTCCCTCTGCTGTAGTATTAACTAGAGGGAGCCGAGAGGTTCTGCTACAGAGACAGAGGAGTTCTCTCCCCGGAGACTAACTATTCCATCCCAGCAAGTCATTCAACCGTTCGACCCCAGCCTTACACCGCCCGGTATCTCAGCAGTTCTGCCTCCCCCTCAGGTCCCCTCCGCCTCTAGAACCCTCACAGCAGCTGCGTTTCCCTTCAAGTCTACACCGCCTCTAGCACCCTTCAACTTCCTCACCACATGTCTGCTTTTCCTTGGGGTCTGGCGTTACTGACTTCCGGCGTTTTCGTTGGCTCCCAAGGGTGGCTCTCCCTCGAGCTGGCCGCTTGCTACACATCTGAGGGCCCGAAGTGGGGCAGCACACCACAGGATAATGGGGAGGCACTGACCAGAGGGTAGAAAGGGAAAAAAACATAGTATGGTAAAGGCGGCAGAAATGTGAACACTTATCTTAGAATGAGAAAGGAATCGTTTAGACTTAGCACTAAAAGCTCTATCAGTAAAGTAACCTGAAAAGAGGACAAAATGTGGGGATAGTTACAGGACCCAGGTGAAGCATTAACACCTCACCTGATTTTTATGGGGCTAGATACTGGGGGGTGGAGAGGGTGGACTGGGTGGGCAGTGGTGAGAGAAACACAGTATCTTTTCAATCAGGCTGGCAGAGCTAGGAAAAGGATGGGTTTGGGGTTTTTTTTTGTTTTTGTTTTTTTTTTTTTTGAGAAAAAGAGTGTGTGCGTGCAGGGAGGAGGGGCAGGAGGGAGAGCTAGGAGAAGACAGAAAATCTCCAGCAGTCTCCCCAGAGAGCAAGAAGCCCAACGCGGGGCTCAATCCCACAACCCTGAGAGCATGACCCAAGCCAAAACCAAGAGTCGGACGCTCAGCCGACTGTGCCACCCACACACCCCCTTTTCTTTAAAGTAAGCCCTACACCCAACACGGGGCTCCAAATCATGACCTCAAGATCGAGAGTCGTGCGCTCTACTGAGCGGGCCAGGCGCCCTGGTGTCGTCTTTCTTGAAGACGAACATTAGGAGAGTTACTATTTTCTTACCTGTTTTGGGGGGTTGTGGAGGCCTCGGTTCTGGATCGCTGAGGGCTCTGGGGGTCACATAGCGAATGGATGTCTCCTCCAGATACTTGTCTACAAGATCGGGGCACACTATAGGAGGGGAGGGAGTCATTCAGGAAAAGATCCAGCCCTCCCTCCTAACTCGTCTCCTCTCTTGTCCCAGGGAGCCCCCAGGGTCAACACCTCGTCCCGCCTGGACTCCCAGGCCGCTCGGCCCCGGCCTCCCCCAAGCCCGTCTGGCCTCTGGGCTTCGCTCACCGGCCCGCCTCCGCTTGAGGGTGACGTAGGGCAGCAGGTCGTGGCGCGTGATGATACGCAGCAGCTGCAGCACCTGGCGAAAGTTACTCTCGTCACAGCGGCCCTGGCGCTCCAACGCCAGTAAGAAGTCACGTCCGTCGCGGATGAGGCCCCGCTCGTGGTCATCGATGACATCAACAAAGAGGAAAGAAAGGACGCGCACATCTCTGTGTGTCAGGTGGGTGCCCACGATGTCGAACATGCGGTGCAGGCTGTACAGCCCGTGCTCCTGCTCGCCGCGCTCTTCCGGCCACACCTGGCTCGCCCGCCGCTTCAGGCCCGCCATGCTGGGGGCTCAGGCGCGCGAGGCTTTCCAGAATCCCTGCGCGGCGGCTGCGATCCCCACCGTACTGCAAGCACAAGGAGAGAACCCGTGAGCTACTCGAGGGCCACAACTGGTCTCATTCACTCATCTATCCCCAGCCCCTGACACAGGGCCTGGCATGGGGTAATGCTCCGTAAGTATTGGTTGAAAAATAAAGCCTAGAGCCCTCCCATCCAACAGAGGTTGTCCTAAGTCACTTTCCGTAAGAGAGAACGTTCTCCGCAATTTCCATGCAGCATATTCAGCGGGAGTTGCTATCAGATGTTCCCCCGATTGTTCTCCTGTGCCCCAAATACTCTTTTCGGTCCCCTGTGCTCTCCCTCCCACCCCCCCAACCGGCTCACCTCTTAAATGTAGGCAAAACTGAAAAGAAGGAGACAGTTCACTCTAAACTAACATGGAGGTTGCAGCAGATGAACTTAGAGACCGGAGGGAGAAAGACAGTTTTTGGGGTGAGAACTAGTTTCAGGTCTGCCTGTGTCATTAGCAAGCCATGGAGCTGGGAGACCTTACGTGAGTCCCTGCCCCCCCACACCAAAACACAAATGAAAGTACTCTCCAGACTTGTCAAGGGTCCAATTAGAAACTACATGTGAAATCGCTGTGCCAACAGAAAGAGATTTTTTTTTTTTAAAGATTTTTATTCATTTATTTGACAGAGATCACAAACAGGCAGAGAGGCAGGCAGAGAGAGAGGGAGAAGCAGGCTCCCGCTGAGCAGAGAGCCTGATGTGGGGCTCGATCCCAGAACCCTGAGATCATGACCCGAGCCAAAGGCAGAGGCCTTAACCCACTGAGCCACCTAGGCGCCCCCAGAAAGAGATTTCATAGAGACAAGCATCTGCGGCCCAGACCCATCCCCCGCAATCCCATCCTCATTTTTCCTACAATCCAACCAAGTTCAGAAGCATAACTGCACAGGAGGTTAATCAGTGCTATTCACCCAAACTCATGGATTCAAATCAGCAAACATTAATAAGCTCAAAGCTCCCGCATGAGCTCTTCTAATTCTCCTATGCCAGGTGTACTCCCTTGATGTCTACACACGTGGATATATCCCTTCTAACCTTCCCTCCTTGTTGGCATCTGCCCATTCCCTCACAATGACTGACAGCAGCCTGACATTCGTTTTATAATTTGTTTTCTTTTTTTAAGATTTTTATTTATTTGACAGAGAGAGAGATCACAAGTAAGCAGAAAGACAGGTTTAAAGAGAGTGGGGGAAGCAGGCTCCCCGCTGAGCAGAGAGCCCGATGCAGGGCTCAATCCCAGGACCCTGAGATCATGACCTGAGCCGAAGGCAGAGGCTCAACCCCTACCATTAGGTATTTGATTCACAAAGTTCAACCATCAAGCTAGGTAATGTCAATGACCAGCCAGTAACCAAGCCTCAAGTTCAGAGGCTTTCGTGTCCACACAAGTCACGCACACGTGCTGCTCCGCCAGACCGTGCCACCCAACGCTGCTGTGCCCTGGCCACGGCTCCAGTCACGCGATTCATCATAAGCTCCTGTTGAAGCCACTTCTGAGTATGTCTTCAATCCCCTCACCTTTCCAGGGCCACTGCCCTGGTTCAGGTCCAATAATCTCTCTCCAGGACTATGGTTAACACCCTCTTCAGGGGCTCTCCTTACCAATGGTCTTAACCCACCTAAATCCATTCTCCACATCCTGCTGAATTAGCTATCTAAAACGCACAACCGAGAGGCACCTGGGTGGCACAGTCGGTTAAGCATCCAACTCTTGCTTTCTGCTCAGGTCATGATCGCAGGGTCCTGGGACAGAGCCCTGCATCAGGCTCCACGCTCAACACAGGGTCTGCTTGAGAGTCTCTCTCTCTCTCTCCCTCCATCCCTCCTGTTCGTGCTCGCTCTCTAAAACAAGTAAGTAAAATCTGTAGAAAAATAAATAAAATGCACAAATGACCACATCACTTTTCTGCTTAAGACCTATCCACAGCCTCCTCTTTACCTATAAGAACACTGGTAAACTACTTACACAGCACACGAAACCTCTGAGATCAGGCCCTGCTTACCCCTCCAACCTCATAACCCACTTTTTATTTTCCCCCATTAACAGTTTGTTTATAGCTCAAATACAGCATGCGGTTCTTTACTCTGTCCCTTTCTTCAGCCTGTTCCTTTTGCTGGAGTGCCCCTCTCCCTCCACTGTCCCATATATGCCCCATCACCACCCTTTTGCAGATGGCTAACTCCTACTCATTCTTTAAAAGTCAGCTCCAACACCATCTTCAAATTCAGTCTCCACACCTTCATGCCAGGCTAAGTAGTCCTCTTCTGTGCTCCTACGGAACACCGTGCGTACTCCCTTTAAACCCCTTACCAAAGTGTACTAAAACTATCCGTGTATTCATTATCCTAGTAGACCTTAAACAACTCATGTAGATGGACTAAGTCATACTCATCTTTACATCCCCAGTGCCTAGCAATGGCTGGAGACTGGCACGTAGTACTCACGACCTCCTGAACTGAACTTAGTCTCCAGGACATCATCGCAAGCAATACCGATTAAGAAACTCCTACAAGTCCGAGAGAGGACTTTGTTAGAAACCGATACACACAACCTCGTTACCTGCATACACTCCAGTCAGCCTCCTCCACACTGTGCAGGACTACCCACTCCCCGGCATCTCCTCAACAACAGGACAGGCTGCCCTATTTTACACACCAAGAAACTGAGGCTAGGTTAAGAAAGAGAATAAAAATGATAAGCTGCTTCAGAAGAGTCAAGCTAATAGGCTCTGTGAAAACTAAAGAGCACGTAGGACCTGGTCCTCTCTTCTTCAATAATCCTAAAACGGACGCAGAGACTCCTTCCCTTAAGAAAAGGGGAGGTCCACCCTGGAATCACTTAGCCCTGTATCATGGGTTCTGATACGCGGACAAGAAAAAATAGCTCGTATCTGCTTATGAGAACCCAGATGCCCCACCCCCCACCCCCGAGCTTGGGAAACAGCTGGGAAAAGAGCTACCCTACTACGGGCTGGTTTTCTCTGCCTCTTCCTCTCCTTTCACCTGTTGTAGTTTCTGGTACGAACATGGGGGACGGGGTGGGGGACTGAAGGAAAGGAACTCCTTGCTCATATAAGGCAACATGAGAAAACTGAGCCTCCCTAGACCTCTCCCTGTTCCCCATCCCACCTGTTCCTTTTGGCCAGCTGCTGGCTGCAAGGAGCCCAGAAAAAGCAGATGGGAAGGTTTCACATTCGATCAATCCAAAGAGCAGGTGGCTAGAGAGCTCCCGAATTCAAAAGGTCCCGACTATAAACGCCCAGAAGGGAAGGGATATTGTCCCCACATACCTTCCCCCTGGAAAATGAGGCCAAATACAGGAAAGCACTACAGTCCTAATCATGTATCAATGGATGCAATTCTCTAACAGGCCTCTGTCCTCTGAGGGTTAACTCTCTAGATTTGAGGGAAAACACAGCCACCTTTAAGTCCTAGATCCCAGGCTGGATCACTCAAAGTGCCAGGAAATATCAGAGCTTCTAGGTCAGTGGTTCTCAACCAGGGAGGATTCTGCCCCCCCCCCCCCACCCAGGGAAAGTGCAGCAATGTTGGGAGACATTTTAGACCATGACGACTGGAGGGGGCAAGGGACCGCGCTACCGGCCTGCGCCAAACAGAGGCCATGGATGCTTCTAAACATCTTATAATACACAGGACAGCCCCCGCGACACAGGATTATCCAGCCCAAAACGTCGATAATGATGGACGCCTGGGTGGCTCAGTCGGTTACCTGTCTGCCTTCAGCTTGGGGCATGATCCCGTGGTGCGCGGATGATCTCGTGGTGGGCTCACTACTCGGTGGGGAGTCTGCTTCTCCTTCTCCCTCTGCCCCTCCCCCACCACGTTTACACACACATACATGCACATGCGTTGTCTCTCAAATAAATAAAATCTTAAAAAAAAAAAAAGGCTGACGCTGAGAAACCCTATTGTAGATGGACCATGATGAAGGGTCAAAAGAAGAGAGACGGCATGTCACTTTCCACCCTAGATCTAGAGAGGGAAGCCACTGGGTCCTTCCGACCCAAACCCATCCAACAATATTCCAGAAGAAAAGAAAAGCCAGTCAGACATAGACTTATTTAACTCCCAAGTTCAAGAGCACTAAGGAGTTCCATCCCACTCCAACCCTGGCTTCTCTATCACCTGCTGTTGCCATTCAGGTGAGCAGCAAGTGGTGAGGCTATACTCTCTTCTGCCCCATCCCGGGAGGTCGAATGTGACCTAGTTCAAGCTGGACCTCTGTGAAGATAAGAGAAATGCCATCCTTTGCAAGACGAACAAAAAGGATCCGGCACTTAACCCTTGCAGCCATCTTTAAAGTCCTGAAACTCGACCAGCTGCAGACCCTTCCTTGTTCAACCGCTGATCAGACATTCTGCTTACTCAATGAAGCAAAATGTAGAAGAAGTCTAAGTTTCCCAAGGCCATGTCCTTGAAAGAAATGTCAGGAGGCTGACATGCAGGCTAATAGGCAGCTCCCCCCCCGCCCAGTTATTTATCGTCTAGGATGGTGAGTTCACTCATTTGGCAATCCAGAAGGGGTTCCAAGAATCTATCTAACTTCAGCATTAAAAGAACATGGCCAACTTCCTCTTCAACCAAAATATACTCAGCTTTTTGTGGCAGTGAAGCTTGGGAACACAGCTTAAAATATACAGAGATCCTAGATGAAAGATAGCAGAGTAGTAAGAAGAACGTACCCCCTGTAAATAGATTAAAAAGAACTCCTAAGTCCTGGTGTCTGAAATATTGCCAGATATCAAGAGACAAACAAAACACTCCAGTCAAGGAGTCCTGATCCCGCTGGCTAGTTTGGGTCCGTTTGAGAATCTAATATATGATTCCCCTGTTACAGTTTCCCAATTTTTTTATTATTATTATTTTTACCCCAAGAATAATTTTTTATTCCCAGGAATTGCTGCATTTCCTGGAGTTGTAGTTTTTTGTTTGTTTTCTTTAAGGAGGTCCAAACCAGCCAAGTGCCAACAGTCTACATATATCTACAGAACAGCCTATCAGGTTTCCGCTTCCAAGCAGTCTAGTCTCATCCCAACCAGGAATGACTTCTGTGATTTTTGAGGTACTTGACTGTCACGGAAGCCCGTAGAGGACAGTCATGTGGAAGACATACAGAAAGAGGGGCGCCTGGGTGGCTCAGTTGGTTAAGCCTGGGCTAAGGTCGTGATCTTGGAGTCCAGGGATGCGGCCCCACATTGTGCTCCCTGCTTGCTGGGAACCTGCTTCTCTCTTTCCTCCCTGCGCGTGCTTTCTCTCATTGCCTCTCTAAAAAATAAATAAAATCTTTTTTTTTTTTTTTTTAAAGATTTTATTTATTTATTTGTCAGAGAGAGAGAGAGAGAGAGAGAGAGAGAGCACAGGCAGATAGAGTGGCAGGCAGAGGCAGAGCGAGAAGCAGGCTCCCTGCTGAGCAAGGAGCCCGATGTGGGACCTCTATCCCAGGTCTTGGGGATCATGACCTGAGCCGAAGGCAGCCGCTTAACCAACTGAGCCACCCAGGCGTCCCAAAAATAAATAAAATCTTAAAAAAAAGAATGATCTCTTGAAATGAAGACAAAACTCTAGTTTTATCTCAACAGAGATGACATCTATATTTTCAGAAAACCAGAAGTATTTGAATCTCTCTCTGAAGCCCTTAGGGAGGAAAGTCATGTGGAAGAAGTAAAAAAGAGTGATGTCTTGAAACCTGGAATGAAAACATGGAAAAGCTTCAAGATGACTGAGAGATAGAGCTTTCTTGCTGGTGGGACAGCGAAAAAGTAAATATCTGGACGTCAGAATTACACAGTATGTGGGGCACCTGGGTGGCTCAGTCAGTTAAGAGTCTGCCTTCACCTCAGGTCCTGATCCCAGAGTCCTGGGATCAAGCCCCACATCGGGCTCCCTGCTCGGTGGGGAGCCTGCTTCTCTCTCCCTTAGCCTGCTGCTCCCCCTGCTTGAGCTCTCTCTTCTCTCTGCCAAATAAATAAATCTTTAAAAAAAAAATTTTTTTTTAAAGAATTACATAGTATGTTTTCAATAGGAAGATTCCAGGAACCCTGAACAACTAGAAGAAAGTATAAGCTAGAGAAAAAGCCTTCCCATGGAAGGTGCCCTCCTCACCCACTGCAACCCCTCAAGGGTAACTTAGTAGCCGATTGTGTTAGAGTACAATGTCCCATATGTTAAACAATGTTTCTATCTGAGCTGACCAAAATGACTAGATAATAACAAACCAAGCTGGGGTCTTGGTAACTTCTGCTCTGTTTTCCTTTCTACCAATCTCCAGTTACCCAGAAAGACAGTGACTGCAACAGACCTCATTCACTCTGTGTAGGTGAAAACTCATTTTCCCAGCATCTAACCCATTACTGGGCTCAACCCCAATACATTTCTCATGCCAATGCCATTCATTCTCTTCCATCGTTCAAAAACAAAAAAATGTTCCAGACTTACCTTTGCAAGAAACTTAATTTCCCAGGTCTCTTCCTAGCATAAGGTTGGAAGCCAGCAGCAAAACAAAAACAAATGGGGGGGGGGGAGTCAGTTTTCAAGCTTTATTTTGAAACCTCAAAGGCCCAAAGAGTTACTCTTGGTTACAAGAATACACAGACACCCTAAAGCCATTTCGATTAAAATGATCCACTCAGAGCTAAATGAGAGAACTCACCCCCAACCAACTCCGCAGGCTTCCCCTAACTCTCTACTAACAGAGTCACAAAACAGTACCAACTCCCAAGAATTTCCAGCCTCAGTGGTTCATGGCAACTTGTGGGAAAACCAATTATCTTCCGCTACCTTCTCACCTGACTCCTCAATTCCTTAGGAGATCCACCTATTTTGTTACAATATTAACACTGACTTTCAACTTTAGGGAGAACCTGGGGCGGGGAAATGGTTACAGCTAAAGAAGGCGCTTTCTATCACTTCGCTTATCAGAGCCGAACTATCCTCCAAATTCTGTCTTCCGCCCCTTCCCTTAGCACACAGTGCGGACAAAATAGCCACCAGGGCTGCATCCACTCATACATCTACATTTCATCAGGGAATATTTTCTATATGCGAATACTGACCCCTCCCTCTTAGCACTTAAACAGCAAAAGAAAGGTCTGGACACTAAAGCACTCATTTAATTATCCCGGTTGCCTAGATGCCACCCTGTTTCCTGTTCCCTTTCTCAGACTTCCAGAGCCTCCACCCTGGCATACAGGGGTCCAACTCAGCTCGGCTGTTTCCCCATTCTTACCCTGCTAATTGCTAGAAACTAGAAAAGTCCTTTACTCCTTCTACACTTTGGTGTCAGTGACACTGGCTTCCCCATTTCCCCTTCTTTGGGTAACCAGGAAAAACAAGGGAGCAGTAAGTCAGGGAGCCTTTGGAAAGCAAATCCAGTTGAGCCCTCATCCAACCCCAATTCTCTGAGCCATTCGCTTCTGCCCTTCCCACCCTATTAAAAGCTAAAGGCCTGGCAATTAGAATTGGTTGCAACTGATGCCGCTTAACTCTGCTCTGTCTTCCTTTGGTGGGGGGCGGGGAGGGAAACCCCCAACCTCTCTCACCCGTGCAGCTCCACTGTCCTATCTCCCAGCCCATTCCCCTTCCTCCCAAACTTTCCTCCTAGACTCTCACTTTCCCCATTCCCTCGTCACACCGCCACGCTCTCCATTCCCCCAAACCTCCGTGCTCTCCTTTTCCACCCAAATTCTCCCCTAGGCCCTTCCCCCTCCCACCTCCAATGTAACACTTTCAAAACCTCCCCCCAAACGTCTGAAGTCCCCTCCTCAACCCTTCCCACCTCCTCACAACACCGCTCTCAAGAGTCCAGTCCCTCCCACCACATGCCACCAGCCCCTTCCCCTTCGCACCCCCAGCCGCTCCCTCCCGCGCCCACCGCCCTCAATCCGGCGGGATCGCAGCCCCACTCCCACCTCGGCCGCGCCAACACCCCCGGCCCGGCCCGGCCCGGCCCTTGTTTACGCCCCTCCCCGCGCCCACTCCCCCGCCTCGCCCCTGCCCTCTCCCACAGTTGCCACCTCCCCCGCACGCCCCCTCGGCCGCTCCCCTCCCCCACCTCGCAGCGTCCCGTCACCTCCCTCTCTCGAGGTTCTCGGGCTGGACGTCGCCTCCGCCTCCCCCTCCACTTTCCTTCCCCAAGCCCTCCGCGGCCCCGCCCGGCCCCGCCCCGTCCCGCTCGCCTCCCCCTCCCCACTCCGCCGCCCCGCCGCCTCACTCTCGGCTCAGGCTCGGCGCCGCCATGTTGGATCCATCCGCGCCGCCCTCCCGTTCCGTCGCACGCCGCCGCATCCGGGCTCTGGCCGCCGCCGCCGCCGCCGCCGCCGCCGCGGGCGTGGGGGAGGGGGGGCGGCCTCGTCCTGAGCAGCGCCTCCCGGAACTTGGCCGGTTAGCGGCGGCTTCGAGACCATAGTGAGGCATGAGCCGGGGTGGCCATGCTAGGTGAGGGCAGCCTGGCAGCGGCCTTAACCGGGGCGTGGATAGCTTCAGCGTGGGAAGGGAGACTAGAGACTGGCCGCCATCTTGCTTTGGGGCAAGCGGCACCGCAGGTTCTTCCTGACGGCGGCTTCGGGGCCTTAGTGAGGAGGCCGTGAGGGTTGCATTCTCGAGTGTGAGAACGTTGGGGGCGCCAGAGCTGGCTGCCGTCGACTTCAAGACCCATCGAAAGACTGGGACCAGCAGCCATGACTCATAAGGGCGGAATACTGCAAGGGTCGAACGGCTCCGCGAACTTCGGGAAAGGGTCACGATCGGGATTTGACCTTTGCCCCGAACTTCCGGTAAATCCGGACGCGCGGTAAACCTCCGTCCGGAGCCGACCGTGCTGCCCGCAGGCCCCCTCGGATTTCGTTCTTGAGCGTTTGCCTGTTAAGCGCCCGCTTCCCGGACTGGCGGGAGATGGGGCTGGGGGGCCGGGTACGTTCTGGAGCTGTCAGCGGCGTGTTGGTTAAAGGGGGTAATAGATGAGGCCCGTGAGAATGGGAGGGCGCGATTGCGCAAGGCCTTGTGAGTGCGTTGATTTTACCCGAAGGGCAGCGAGTCAACTCTGAAGAGTTGGCAGGGAAGTCAACAACCGTATTTGCATTTTTAAAAGATCGCTGGTTGCAGTGGGGAGCATGGGTAGGAGGGAACGAAGTTAGGGGCCAGAACAGTTGGGAAGCTCTTCTCCGCGAGACACGGCTGTGGTCTGACCCAGAGGAGGGAGAGTGCGGATGGGAAAAAACATCGGGAATGGGGATGAGGCAGAGGTTAGTCCGCAGTAGATTGAGCTGGGTGACCGAGGAAAAGTGATGCCATTTGCTCTTTGGTTTGGGGAGACAGGATGAGTTTCGGTGCGCTGTTCGTTTAGATACCCACTCATTGGACAGTCGAGTATGAGATCATGTGGGTTGGAAGCCCCAGAGTTTGGGGCGTGTGCGCGAGCGAGCGTGTGAACGTAGGTGTTGAAGCCAGGGACGTGGATAAGACGGTCTAGAGAGGAGTATCTGCATCTGGAGAATGAGAGGAGGGCAGAAAACAGATAAAGGGACACTGAAAAGGGGCAGACAGAAAGGGAAAAAATAATCCAGGAGTGAGGTACCAGGGAAACCGGTCAGACGGTTAAAGGTAACAGGTTAGGGGAGGTTTGTATTACGATGTGTCCATTGGGTATTGCAAGAGGAAGTCCTTTGGTAATTTTGGAGAAAGTTGTTTCAGAGATACTGTGGGATAGAAACCAGAGTGAAGTAAACCCAGTGACTGGAAATGGACAATGTAGAAAGAGTTTTCTGGTGGTGTTGACTGTAAAAAAAGAGGCTAGCCGTAGGGTGTAGCATGAGTCAGGATTCCACAGAAAGGGGAGGACTTTTAGATCCCTGTGGGACAGTCAGACCTATGGTACCAATGGCAATTGAATACGCAGATCTGAATAAGGGAGAATTAAATGGAAATTACTAAATGGAAAGAAAAGCATGAGTAGAAGAATACGGATGGCACATTTACACAGGCATTTAACAGTTAACCACGGGGGCACCTTGGGGCTCAGTCAGTTAAGTGTCTGCTTTCTGTCAGGTCACGATCCCAGAGTCTTGGGATCCCTCTTGCTCGCTCACGCTCTCGCTCAAATAAACAAGATTTTTTAAAAAATAACCATGAAGAATGGGCCTGAGAAGGATGAAGGATGAAGATTTCTACTTATTATTTTAGATCCATCTTCACTGTTTGAATTTGTTTTACTATGTACATATATTACTTTTATAGAAAGCTACTTTTTTTAAAACTCCAGTAATGTATAGGCCAGAAATTCTGAATCACGAACATTTCAGTGGCACTTGAAGCCGTGGATTTGGGCAAACTCCAGAGAACAGCAGAGGGCTAAGAAGAGTGCTCTGGGGGAATTCCAACATTTGTAATATGTGAAGAGGAGCCCTTGGAGAATCTTTGAAAAGGAACAGCCAATGAGAAAGAATAAAAATTAAGTGACGATTCTTATAGAATCTGAGGGAAGATAGTGTTTTTTTTTTTCCTTTAAGATTTTATTTATTTATTTGAGGGGGGCGAGAAAGAGGGAGAAGCAGACACCCCACTGAGCAGGGAGCCCAGTGCCAGCTTGGAGGCTCCATCCAGACCCCTGGATCATGACCTGAGCTCAAGGCACATGCTTAACCGACTGAGCCACCCAGGCACCCAGGAAGAGAGATTTCAAGAGGATCAGAGTTGTTAGAGAAGTTTCACATATCCCCAGAAAGGCAGCTAATAGGAAAGGTGCCTTTAGCTGCAGACCTAATTTTCCTGGAAGCTTGGTCAAATCCAGCTCGTGAACCTTCCCCCAGATATTACGCGGGATTTGAGCGCTGTGCTGTTCCATCCTTACCAATCACGGCTGCCAGTTCCAGTCTTCAAGGGGCCTTGAAGCCACCTCTGGCCCTACCAGTGCTGCCTCTCCTGATCCTTACTATAGCACTGAAGCTGCTATCAGGAAGAACCGGAGGGGGAGCAGGGTGGAGGCGCCTGGGTGGCACAGTCAGTCGAGCCCCTGCCTTTGGCTCAGGTCATGATCTCAGGTCTTGGGATTGAGTTCCACGTTGGGCTCCCTACTCAGCGAGGAGCCTGCTTCTCCCTCTCCTTCCCTCCCTGCTTGTGCTCTGTCTCCCAAATAAATAAATAAAATCTTAAAAAAAGAAAGAAAAACCTGTGTGAGGGTGCCTGGCTGGCCCAGTGGGTAGAGCATTCAGCTCTTGATCTTGAGATGGTGAGTTCAAGCCTCACATTGGGTGTAAAGGTTACTTGAAAAAATAAAATAAAAAATAAATTAGAGCTGGATTAGCTCTTTAGAAAAAAAAAAAAAGGAAGAAAAAAGAAAAGAGAGAGCTGTGTTGCAAGAACTGATGAAGATAAGGAATTGAAAGTAGGAGTATAGGTTGGAGTTGAGAAGGTCAAACAGTAACTAGGGAAAAAATACATGTAAATAAAAATAAACTCATTTAAAAAAAGCAGTAACTAGGAGTCATACAGATTTTCCTAAAACCACCCAGAATGAGAGGAAGAGCTGGCTGAGAGGTTACTGAACAAGATGCTGATGTCAACAAGCGTGAGGGCTAAAGGGTAAGGGAGCCAGTGGCATCACCTTCAAGGAGAAACGAGTTTTTGCAAGAAAAGGAAAGCACAGTTGTCTGGAGATGAACAGCCTCTGCTTTAGAAGGTTGCGTCCATTAGACAAAGTCGGAACTTCTACCCCACTCATTTTCCCCCTGAGCCCACCAGAACTCTGTTCCTTTGTACGCAGCCTCCTCTCCAGCCTGATGTTCTTCACAGAATGCTCCCTGGCTTTTCCCAGAGGAAGACTCATCAGGATCCAGACAGCTGTGATGTTCCTTGACATGAGCTCCTATCCCTTCCTTGGAGCCTCAGCCAAGAAATCATCCCTCCAACTTTCCGACACCGGCCGCTTCAGCTTGATCCTGATTCCCCTCCTCTTCTGCTTCTCAACACTGTCCCCACAGCTGTCTCTTCCTTCGGTGCCATCTTTAACCTTTCACGTGCTCCCAGTTCACTGTGTCCTGCCTGTCGCTCCTAACTCGCTAATGCTCAGTGATTAGAAAGCATTTTTTCTGAACTTGGGAAAATCTCTTTGTCACTTCTGCTTATTGGTCCTGTTTTCCCCCTCGGCTACATGTCAGTGCTCCAGATAGCTACTGTGTCCCCACTAAGTGTTGTTTTTTTTTTGTTTTTTTTTTTTTTCCCCAAATCAATGATCATACCAATTCAAATAGTAGATGTTGTACCTTTGTTGATCTGAATGCTCTGTTAGGACTGCTTGTCCCAGTCCATGCTGTTCCCCAACTCTGCCAAAATTAAAATCTTTACAGAACAGACATTCCCTTAAAGAAGATTCCACTGTTAACAACCCACTGTTCTAAGTATACTCTTGACTCTTCCAGGGCCATTCTGATTCCCATATCCCTGTCCCTTTTACTCTTGAACTTTATCCTACAGCAGCTTACCTTTCTGTTTTCTCTAGTTCTTGGGTCCCCATTAACTGCAGGCTGTTCCTGTTACTCATTTTCACCCAACATTTGACTAGCTCCGAACTTCATTTCAGCTTCAAACCCAACTATAAGCCAAACTATAAGCTAGAATTCCAGTGTCTCCTCGCTCCTGAATAGAAAGAGGAGGACCACCGTCACTGAATCATAATGATCTTTCTAAAACTCCTTAACCGGCTCCCTTTTTTTGTTCCCCCTGCTCTGACTTTAACCAATCTTTGGACGAGTTCCTTAATTTCTCTGAGCTTTTCTCATCTGTAAAAGGGCAAATACAATATCCACCCCATAGGTCATTTTTTTTTTAAAGATTTTATTTATTTGACAGAGATCACAAGTAGGCAGAGAGGCAGGCAGAGAGAGGGGGGGAAGCAGGCTCCCCACTGAGCAGAGAGCCCGATGCGGGGCTCGATCCCAGGACCCTGAGATCATGACCTGAGCCGAAGGCAGAGGCTTTAACCCACTGAGCCACCCAGGCGCCCCTCATTATTTTAATGATTATATGAAATTAACATATATGAGGTGTTAGCATACAGCCCAGCCCATAGTAAGTATTCTATAAATGTTACCCAATATTTACGTGCTACACTTCTCCCCGGTTTCAGAAACTTCCCAGGTTCTTTATCAGTGCTCTCTGCTGCCCCCGTGGGGACAACTTGCAAGTCACTGGTATCCTACAGGCCCTGCCCCAAAAGAGCCCTGTTATGCCAACCTAATTAGAGAATCAGTTCTTGGTTGGTTGGTCAAATAAAAATGCTATATTCCAGCCCATTCTCTATCTTTTTAAAAGAATGTGTCAGGGGTCGCCTGGACAGCTTAGTCGTTAGGCGTCTGCTTTTGGCTCAGGTCATGGTCCCAGGGTTCTGGGATCGAGCCCCACATTGGGCTCTCTGTTCAGCAGGGAGCCTGCTTCCCCCTCTCTCTCTACCTGCCTCTCTGCCTAGTTGTGATCTCTCTCTCTCTGTTAAATAAATAAATAAAATCTTTAAAAACAACAAAACAAAACAAAAAAACATACTGTCTGTGACATTCTCCTAGCTTTATTAATTTAGTAACACTGGCGAGGCACCTGGGTGGCTCAGTTGGTTAAGCATCTGCCTTTGGCTCGGGTTATGGCCCTGCAGTGCTGTAATGAAGCCTGGCATTGGGTTCCCTGCTCAGCCGGGCGCCTGCTTCTACCTCCCCTTCCCACACCCCCACCCCCACCCCCGCTGCCGTCCGCTCATGCTCTGGCTCATGCTCTTGAAAACAAAATCATTTTTTTAAAAGATTTTTAATTTATTCATTTGAGACAGAGCACAAGCAGGGCAGAGGGGCAGTGAGAGACGGAGAAGCAGGCTCCCCACTGAGCAAGGAGCCCAATGCGGGGCTGGATCACAGCATCCCAAGATCATGACCTGAGCTGAAGGCAGATGCTTAACTGACTGATGCCAACCAGGCATCCCAATAAGTAAAATCTTAAAAAAAAAAAAAAAAGATTTGGAGCACTTGGGTGGTTCAGTCAGTTAGGCATCCAACTCTAGGTTTTGACTCAGGTCCTAGTCAGTTTTTGGGATTGAGCCCTACAGCCGCAGCCCTCACCGCCAACTTTGCAGGCTTCCTGATCAGTGGGGAGTCTGCTTGAAACATTTCCTCCCTCTGCCCTTCCTCCCACTCATGTTCTCTTTCTTTCTCTCTCAAAGCAAATAAATTGTATTAAAAAAATCTAGGGGCACTTGGGTGGCTCAGTCGTTAAGTGTCTGCCTTCGGCTCAGGTCATGATCCCAGCGTCCTGGGATCGAGTCCTACATCGGGTTCCTTGCTCAGTGGGGAGTGGGCTTCTCCCTCTCCTGTTCCCTCTGCTTGTGTTCCCTCTCACTGTCTCTCTGTGAAATAAATGAGTAAAATCTTAAAAACAAAAATCTAGTAACACAGGCAAGGTAAGTCATTCAGTCATTTATTTAATAAATATGATAACCATCTACTGATGTCAGATGCTGTGATAGGCATACAGGAGGGGACACACAGTGGTGAACAAAACAGACATGTCTTCATGGAGCTCACTAAGGAAAAAAATATTCTAAATTGAGATAGGGTCTATGAAGGAAAGGAACAGAAGGCTGTGACAGGAAAACGAATGATCTGGGAAGGTCTCCTGTTGAGGAGGTGACATGGAAACGGAGACCAGAGGGCCAAGATAGAGCCAGTCATCTTGCGGAGAATGGGGAGGGGTATCCTAGGCCGGGGACACCTGCAAAAGGTCCAAAGGCAAGAGAGACCCGACACCCTGGGAGCCTGGATGACTGTGGGCATCTGGAAACCACAGCCTTCTTTCTCATTGCTCTAAATCACTCTTTAATAACTCCTCCATAATTTTACTAAGAATCAATAATCTTTAATTTCCAGAATTCACCATCTAGAATTTCCCTCTTTGAAAATGTGGACATTTGCCATATTGTGAGTTCTTTAGATTATATAAAGGGGACACAATATCACTTACATAATACTTCTGATTTCTAGAATACCATGTGCCCAGGGCCTGAACTCATTTAAAATGCTAAGAATCCTGTTACTATTTTAGTTTATCATTAATTAACTTACAACTAACAGAAGTTTCCTCCTCATATTTCATCACTTCCTCATGTTCCAAGCTGCAGCTATTATATACATTTTTATATAGCTAAAATAATAATGTAATTAGCTTTATTGCAGATGATATCCTATTTACCTAGGCAACTCATGAGAATCCATTTTAAAATTACTACAAATAATAGTAGAATTTAGTTAAGTGGGAGGAAAGTAACATGCAGAAATAAATATCCTTTACATATATAAACAGTAAGTTAAAGATGTAATTAAAGAAAAGACTCCATAGCAACAAAACAGATAAAATGCCTGGGAATAACCTTAACAAGAATGTGCAGGATCTGTCTGAATTTTAAAATGCTACCCACGTAAAAGAAAACTTGAACAAATGGAAAGTAACATCATGTTCTTGGATAGAGAGAATGAATATATAATGATGTCACTTTCCCAAAGTTGTCTATAAATTTAATATGATCTGTAGAAAAATATTGGCAGGATTTTTTAAAAGTAATTTTTAAAGATTCTATTTATTTATTTGAGAGCGAGAGAAAGAGCACTCAAGCCGGTTGGGGTGAGGAGCAGAGGGAGAGAGACAAGCAGGCTCCCCACTGAACAGGGAGCCTGGTGTAGAGTGTGATCCCAGGACCCTGAGACCATGGCCTAAGCTGTAGGCAGATGCTTAACCATCTGAGTCACGAAGGTGCTCCTTGGTAGAATTTTTAAAATTAGGGGCACCTGAATGGCTCAGTGGGTTAAGCCTCTCTCTTCGGCTCAGGTCATGGTCTCAGGGTCCTGGGATCGAGCCCTGTATCAGGCTCTCAGCAGAAAGCCTGTTTCCACCTCTTTCTGCCTGCTGCTCTGCCTACTTCTGATATCTCTCTTTCTCTCTGTGTCAAGTAAATAAATAAAAATCTTTAAAAAGGATTTTTAAAAATAAGTATATTTTAAGTTCACATGGAGAAATAAAGAAGAACTGAAAGGAAAGTCCTGGAAAAGAAAAGTAACAAATAGAAGCTAGCCCAACCAGATAGAAAAAATGTATTCCAAAGCTACAATAATTAAAACAATGGGATAACACCCTATGGACAACTTGATGGAACAGAATAGAAGTGAAAAGACCTAAATACATATAGAAATTTTGTGCTGATAAAGGTGTCATCTTAGATCAGTGCAAGGAATTTGTGTTAGGACAACTGAATCAACATCTAGGGAAAAAATGTTGGATCTCTACATCATATCCTTCACCAAATCTAATTCCATATACATTAATAGCCAATCACAATTAATGTAAAGTACTAGAAACTAAAACATAAGGGCACAAAACGAAAAAGTAAAAGAATGGCAAAAGACCCACCATGCAAACAGAAAACAAAAGAAAATTATGTAATGACAGATACAGTAGATTTCAAGGCAAAAACAGTACTAGAAATAAAGGGCATTTCATCAATAAGTTCAACTTACCAGAAACCTGTAAATTTGTATGCATTTAATACTTTCAAATTATATGGAGGAACAGAGCTACAAGGAAAAAAAATAGATTACAGTCATTATAGGAGACCGAACACACCTCATGGTAAAGAGCATACCTCAACTGATAGAGAATATTTCTTTTAGAATCAGTGGACAAAAAAAAAAAAAAAAAAAAGTAAGGATATAAACAAATAAGGAGAGCAGCAAACTGAATTCAGCAAGCATATATAGTTCACTATAACCGACAATTGCGAATTATAAATTATCTTCCTTTTTGTTTCGTCTTTTTAAAATTTCAGTTAATAAACATATAGTGTAATATTGGTTTCAGGAGTAGAATTTAGTGATTTATTACCTACATATAATACCCAGCGCTCATCACAACTGCCTTAATACCCATCAGCCACTTAGCTCATCCCCAACCCTACAAATTATTTTTAAGCACACTTGGGACATTTAAAAAACTGACATACTGTGCTATAAAGCAATTTCAACAAATTTTGGAGGATTTAAAATATACAGTGTTTCTTGCTCTCATACAGTTCAGCTACAAATCAGTAACAATAACTATGAAAGTCTATTTAGAAATTAGGAAACACTTCTAAATAACCCCCCAAATTATGACTGAAGTTAGAGAATAATTGGAACTCAATGATAATAAAAATAGTACGTGCCAAAGTTTACAGGATGGGGCTACAGCTGTGTTTTAACAAGAAAATGTGTAGTCTTAAGTGCACATATTAGGAAAAAAGAAAAGCTGAAAATGTACAAGGCTTGCATTATCTCAAGAACTGAGAATAGTAAATTAAATCCAAAGAGAGTGGAAAAAAGAAAGTGCGCACAAAAAGATGACTGAAAGGATATATACTCAAAATGATAGCAGTTTTGGGGCGCCTGGGTGGCTCAGTGGGTTAAGCCTCTGCCTTCGGCTCAGGTCACGATCTCAGGGTCCTGGGATCGAGTCCCGCATCCGGCTCTCTGCTCAGCGGAGAACCTGCTTCCTCCTCTGTCTCTCTCTCTGCCTGCCTCTCTGCCTGCTTGTGATCTCTCTCTGTGAAATAAATAAATAAAATCTTAAAAAAATAATAAATAAAAATTTTTAAAAAATGATAGCAGTTTTTAATCTCTTGGGGTAGGATTTTTTTTTTAAAGATTTACTTATTGGACAGAGAGAGATCACAAGTAGGCAGAGAGGCAGGCAGAGAGAGAGAGGAGGAAGCAGGCTCCCCTCTGAGCAGAGAGCCTGATTTGGGGCTCAATCTCAGGACCCTGAGATCATGACCTGAGCCGAAGGCAGAGGCTTAACCCACTGAGCCACCCAGGTGCTTCACTTGGGGTAGGATTTTTAATTAATTTCATTTTTCTGTATCATTTAAGTAAGGCACAAGAAACAAAGCCATTTTCGTTTTGGGGGGAAAGCAGTAGAGGAAAACGTGGGACAATCTTTTTGTTGTAACTGTTGGTGTAGTCTCTATACCCAATGTGGGGCTTGAACTCATGATCCTGAGATCAAGGGTCACTCTCTCTAAACACTGAGCCAGCCAAGTGCCCTGAGGGAATATTTATAAGATAATCTAGACTATTACGGTGACATACCCGAAGCTTTAAGTAAAAAGCCTGATAAACTCAACCTTATATATGAAAAATTTATACATGGTTAAAGATATCATGAAGGGGCTCCAGGGTGGCTCAGTCAGTAAAGCATCTGACTCTTGGTTTTAGCTCCAGTTATGATCTCAGAGTCCTGGGATGGAGCCCTGCTTCCGTCCAGCTCCCTGCCCAACGCAGAGTCTGTTTTTCCCTCTCCTTCTGTGCTTGTGTGCTCTCTCTATCTCAAATAAATAAAATCCTTTTTATAAAAATATTTTATTTACTTGACAGAGAGAGACACAGCAAGAGGGGGAACCCAAGCAGAGGAACTGGGAAAGGGAGAAGCAGGCTTCCTGCCAAGTAGGGAGCCTGATGCAGGGCTCGATCCCAGGACCCTGGGATCATGACCTGAGCCGAAGGCAGAGGCTTAATGACTGAGCCACCCAGATACCACAATAAATAAAATCTTTAAAAAATACTGTGAAGAGAAGCAAAGACTGATAATAAACTGGGAAGATTATTTACAACTCATCACAAATGTCTAATTGCTTTGATACAATAACAACAAACCCTCACACAAATCACTAAGAAAAAATGAATAGTAATTTAAAAGAGGCAAAGGATATAAGAATTTATAGAAAAGAAAAGAGGAAATACAAATGAATGCTAAACCTCTGAGAAGACACTTAGCCAGGGGGCCTGGCTCAGTTGGTAGAGCATGGGACCCTTGATCTCAAGATCCCGAGTTCAAGCCCCACGTTGGGCACAGAGCTTACTTATTTAAAACAAAACAAAACAAAAAACGATCTTGAGATTCCACTTCAATCAAGGAATTGGCAAAAACAACTGTTACTAAAAATGATTTGTTTTGGAGGAAACCTTGTTATTTTATTTATTGCCAATAATAATTGCCAATGGTAATACAAATTGGTTTAATCTTTATGGAGGGCAATTTGGCAATATTTAACAAAATTTAAAATGCACACATCTTTTGAGGCAACAGTTCCATATCTGAGTATTTACTGCACATGTACAAAATAGTGGGTGGACAAGGATATTAACTACAGAACTGTTTGTAATAACATGAAACTGAACACTATCTATTCACTAGGGTCTGGTTGAATAACTTATGGTGGTAGATCCCTACAGTGGGATGTATCTACTGCAGAAGAAGAGGGGGGAAAGAGAGAAGGAAAAGGAAAATGAGATAGTGTTAAAAGCATTAATATGGAACAGCCTCCAAGATATATTATTCAGTGAGAAAAGGAAAGTGCAGAAATATGTATAGTGTGTTCCCATTTGTGTAAAAGTTTTAAAAGTATATATGTGCATAGATATTGATTAGTGCATAGAATATATTTGGAGGGATGTACAAAAAACTAGCTGGAGGAGAGGGGCCCCTGGAGAAGGGAACTAAGCAGCCAAGAAATGGGATAAGAAGGAGACTAACATTTGACTCTATATCCTTTTGTACCTTTGAATTTTGAGCAGGTGCATGGCTTAGCTATTCAAAAGCAAATATTTGGGATCCCTGGGTGGCTCAGTTGCTGCGTGCCTTCAGCTTAGGTCATGATCCCAGGGTCCCGCATCCAGCTCCCTGCTCAGCAGGAAGCTCTTCCTCTCCCACTCCCCCTGCTTGTGATTCCCTCAAATGAAATATTTTCTCATGCCTTCCTGCCTTACTTGTGCTGTCTTTCTAGAATGACAGATTTCCCCCACTCTCTCCTTGTCCGTATATCCAGTATACTCATCCTAAGACTTCTGGTTCAAATGACATCAGCCTTACCATATTCTCTCAGGCACTGTTACTCAGAATGTACTTTGTATGTTTCCAGAACAGAGATTTTTTTGTTTTATGGTGATTGTCTACATATAAGTTTCTTCCCCCCAAAGACTATGTCTTTTCGTCTTTGTCAGCAACTTTCAAATATACAATACCATATTACTAACTATAGTTACCATGCTCTACATTAGGTCCTCAGAATTTATTCTTCTTATTAGAAATTTTGCACCCTTTGACCTATATTTCTCCATTGTTCCCTTACCCCATCAGCAAAGTCTTGTGACAATGAAATCAAAAGCCTCATTCCAAATCTCTGTACTCCGTACCACACAACAGTGCCTACACTTGAAAGCAAATGAATTTTCATTTCACTTAGAAGAGTGGTCTCTAGTGAGATATTATAAAGTTTTGCCTTAGCTTTCTCCAATATAATTTTTTAAAAGATTTTATTTATTTATTTATTTATTTATTTATTTATTTGAGAGAGAGAGAGAGAGAGAACAAGAGGTGGAGGGAGAGGGACAAAGAGGGACAAGCAGACTTGGTGCCAGGCACTCACTTGATCCCACCACCTGGAGACCAAGACCTGAACTGAAACCAAGAGTTGGACCCCCAACCAACTGAGGTTCCCAGGCACTCTCACCCCCAACATATAATGTTTTACAGAAAGTAACATATAGTATTCTAACAAAAGACAAAAAAATTGTTATTATTCTAATGAACACAGAAAAGCATTTGGAAAAAATCCAACATCCATTTATGATAAAAACCCTCACACCAAGATAGAAAGGAACTTTCTTAACCCAATGAAGAGCATCTGAAGAGCTTACAGCTCTCATCATACTTAATGAAAAAAGATGATGCTTTCCCCCCTAAAATCAGAGTAAGACAAGGATCTGTGCTTTCAAAACGTTTATTCAACACTGTCCTGGAAGTTACAGCCATTAGAAATTAAGATGTAGCATGCTTATAATTAAGATATAGCTTTGGAGATGGACTATAGAATTTGATGATTACTAGAATCTGATCCAAAATTACTGCTACAGGCTGGATGATTAACAGAATAAACCTCTCAGCAACTTTCAAATATGTAATACTATATTACTAATTATAGTTACCATGCTCTACAGTAGGTCCTCAGAATTTATTTTTATTAGATTTTGCACCGTTTGACCTATATTTCTCCATTGAAATATAAATTAAAGCCAGAACTAATGTATTTAGGTAGAAAAAGCAACAGGAAGATACAAAATTCTGCAAAAGCATTGCCAGGTACCTACTGCGTGCCGTGTACTAGAATCCTCACTAGGGGATTTGATTCCGAAGCAAAAAAAAAAAAAAAATGTCTAGGCTAGACTAAGGCAAATTTTCCTGCGATCCCTAAACTCCTTTAGCACTGATTAAGAATTCTCTAATTCGATACTGTTAATTCTTCAGGACCCAGGCTGTCTACTATACTTTGATTTTCCAAAGTTCCCAACAATTAGCACGAGTTTAATGCCCTTCTATTGGATGGCTTCTTTGCCTCTGCTACCTGAGCCAAACTACACAGAAGCTAACGAAGCTTCTTCAAATATTTGAACAGCGCGTTTCAGGAAGACAGTGCCTGGCACGGTGCCTAGAACAGGCGAAAATCTAACAACTCTCCTGAGTTTGGGAAGGCTTCCGAGTGTTCGGAGATCACTTCTCTGAGCATGAGCGGAAGTCACCTTTTGGGCAGTCTGCGGTTTTTTTCAAATGATAGGTACCATATTAAGGAGCAATCAACTTCACTCTGCTTTTCCCGTTGCACCCACAAGCAAGTGACCAGGTGACAAATTATTTTCGTTACAGGAAAATAAACACCGCACTCAAAGAAGTCCTCAGGCAGCCGAACACCTCCGTCTTCCCATAGTAAAGATGGCGGCCCCCGGAGTGTAGACTACAGGCAGTACCACTTCCGCATTTTTCTTGCGCCCTCATCCAACATGGCCGACGAGGCCACCCGGCGTGTGGTGTCCGAAATCCCGGTGCTGAAGACTAACGCCGGCCCTCGAGATCGTGAGTTGTGGGTGCAGCGACTTAAAGAGGAATATCAGTCTCTTATCCGGGTTAGTTTTGCTTCTGCGGCCGGCCGCGTCGCAGAAGGGTTGCGGGTAATCAGGTGTCCTTAGGAATAAGCTCCGTGTGGAAGTCGCTTCCGGTTATAAAATTTAACTCCCAGATTCATAGAAGGTGGACAGTTGTGGGGCTGGGGGGATTTAAGGAGGTATGGGAGGGAGGAGGCAAAAGAAACTCAGTTTAGGAGCCCCGGTGGGGCCAAAACATCTGTTATTTTAGGGGTACGTCCTCCCGGAAGGTGACGTGTCCCTCTGGCTCCAGGTGTTCTGTCTCCTGGAGGTAGGGGAGGTGGTCCCGAGGAATTCCTGGGGCCCTAAGTCCCAGTCGTTTCTCTCTGTTCCCTCTTTTACTCTTCCTGTGAGAGAAACACGCTAGGGCTGAAAAGTAAAGTAAGCGTTAGTTGCAGAGAGTTGAGGAGTTAAACTCACAGTTAGGAATGAGCCATCTTCTCGGCAAATCTCTCTTCTGTGTGAAGAGAAGACGGTCTATCTTCCTCGAGGTGGCCTCTGCCTGTTTCAAAAGCCAGCAGCTCTCCTGACACGAGTATTTGTTTCCACTAACCACCCCCTGCCCTGCCCCATTTGTACACGAAGCATCTAGGGACGGGATCCAAAGCTGAATAGGGTGGAACCTACTGAGATAAATGAAACAAATCATTATAGCATGAAGAGGAGAGAGAGGGAGGTATGGCTAGGATGTTCTGAGAGCAGAAGGTGAGATTCCTAAATCACCCTGGGTCTGGTCGGGGAAGGTTTCATAAAAGAGGCAGTGCTTGAGCTGAACCTCAAAGGGTAAACATAAGTTAGCCTGATAAACAGGGTAAGAGGGGGATGTTCACGGCAAAAGGAACAGCATGAGTAAAAGCATGGAAGTTACAAGTGGCATGATGTGTATAAAGAAATATAAGTAGTTCAGAGTTGCTGAAGCATCAAGCTGTAGGGCAGGGAGTGGTAGACAAGGCTTGAGACATAGGCTCAAGTACTTGAATTTTGCCTCGAAGGCGCTGGGATACCTTTAAAGTATTTTAAGCTGAGGCGTAACGTGCTCAGATTGGATTTAGACCAATTGCAGTGAGTAGAGAGGAACATAGAATTAAAAGAGGTTAAGATTGAAGGCAGGAAACAAATTAGGCGGCTGTCATTAAGCCAGACAAGAGAACGATGATGACCCAAACTGGATAGTTACTGTGAGGCTAGAAGAGGTAGATCTGAAGAACATTCAGAAGGTAAAATCAGCAGTACATCATGAAGGTTTGGTGTAGAGGAGAGGAGAAGGAAGGTCAAGGATGATTCCCACTCTTTGGCTTGCATTACTGAGCGAATGCTAATACTGTCATCTGAGACTGATGCAATGGAGAAATGGCCTGAAGAACCCTGAGGAAGTGCTGAGTTTGAGGTACCTGTGAAATGAAGTTAGAATATTCAGTATATAAGTGGATACTAGAGTCTGAAGCTCTGAGAAATGGTCTGGATTAAAATAAAGAGTTGGAAATCAACAGCACACGGGTACTGGTCAAAACCAGGACTCTATGAGGTTCTCCAGGGAGGGAGGATACCATAAAATGAGTCGTGGGCTGAGGGCAGGCACTATCAGAAGTGAGAAGAGAATCCAGAAGATGTCATATTTTGTCCTTGCTAAACTGAGTGAGACCCAACCATCCTATTCTCTTCTCTGAGCAAGTCTCCCATTTACCAGTGTAACTTTGTCTTCAGCTTTCCTCCTGTCAGAAAAGTGGGGTACAGGGGCACCTGGGGGGCTCAGTCTTTAAGCATTTCCCTTCGGCTCAGATCATGATGCCAGGGTCCTGGGATCAAACCCCGCGTTGGCCTCTCTGCTCAGTGAGAAGCCTGCCCCTCCCTCTTCCATGACTCCTGCTTGTCCCCTCCTCCCAGTCAAATAAATAAATTAAAAAAAAAATTTTTTTAAAGAAAGAAAAGCTGGGTACATACTAAGAGAGAAAGTAATCACATGCTTTTCTTTTGAGGGAAGAGGGACTGCCTTTGGTTTCAACTCTCCCCTCAAAGACCTCATTTTCTGCTTTTAGTATGTGGAGAACAACAAGAATGCGGACAATGATTGGTTCCGACTGGAGTCCAACAAGGAAGGGACTCGGTACGCAGACCTTCTTGGGAGTTTTGGGGGTGGGAATCTTAACGTGGCTTGAGCATTTTAATGTCCCAAAGCCCACGGCTGGGCCTTCCCTGCCTCCTGGTAGCTGCCTCTGCTCCCACAGCTCCAGAGTTCTCTAATTCCCATCCCATGAGTCTCCCAGAATGGACAGGTTGGATTGAGGTTTGGTCTTTTTCTTTGGTCTTTGTTACAGGTGGTTTGGGAAATGCTGGTACATTCATGACCTGCTCAAATATGAGTTTGACATTGAGTTTGACGTGAGTATGATGGCATGAGAAGTATGGAGGTTAGTGGAAGGGGAGGGATTAGGTGATGGTTAGTAAGCTAACCTTTCTTGAAGGGATCAAAGAAAACTTTTAAAATGGGAGGGAAATGCTGAGGTTTGAAGCAAGCATAGATTACAGCTGCTCATCTCCATATCCAGAATCCCAGCGTGTACATGCTGTTTGGTGGGGGATTGGTTCATTTCTACCCTGCTTCTGTTTCATTAAGGCCTTATGATTTCTCCAGATTCCTATCACATATCCTACTACTGCTCCAGAAATTGCAGTCCCTGAACTGGATGGAAAAACAGCAAAGATGTACAGGTAGGATCAACAGGAGACAGGAAAAGGCCGAAGAGGACTTAGGAGAGAACTCTAAGTCTGGGATTTTCCCAGAGTTTGCCTGCCTAGAGGGCCTTCTGGCCTCCCTCTGTCAAGTCTGGGCAAAGTACTTAGCTAACCTTGCGCTCGATTCTGATCGCTGCTAGTTACCTTGTGCTTCCCAGAGGCTACTGTGCTTTATGGTAAACTTCACATGTCAACACTGTCTTCCTCTTGTCCCTCTCATAGGGGTGGCAAAATATGCCTGACTGATCACTTTAAGCCTTTGTGGGCCAGAAATGTGCCCAAGTTTGGACTAGCTCATCTTATGGCTCTGGGGGTAAGTTTGGGCTATTTGGTGCATAAGGGGAAGGGGAGGAATTAGGCACGTAGCAATGTAAGAAAAGTAACTGAGAATAAACAAGGAGTGACAGTGTTTTCCCTGGGCATGTTCCCATAGAATCTCTCTGGGAAGGAGCTTCTGATGGAACAAGAGATATTGACCAAGTGGTCCTAATCTGACAGGGTCTCCCTTGTATTGCAGCTGGGTCCATGGCTGGCAGTGGAAATCCCCGATCTGATTCAGAAGGGCGTGATTCAGCATAAAGAGAAATGCAACCAATGAAAGATCAAGCCACTGAGGCAGGACAGAGGGACCTTTGATAGGCTACATTCTTGCTCTCTGTGCATCACTCTTACTCATCCAACCGCTTCCCCCCCATACCACTTCACCTATAATTGTTACTAAGTAGCTGCATCAGGCATGCTGAAAAAAAGAAACAACAGCATTGCTACTGAATTCCTAAGGCTACACAGGGAGGGGAAAGACTGGGGCTTTGGGGAGCCCAAAGGCAATTTGTATGCCTTCCGCAGGTGAAGCAGTGTGAGATCCAGGAAGTCTGGGAGGGCTGAAAGTGGGTGCATAGTCTTTTTGGTTTCTGGAGATAACTCTTCAATAAAAGCTGCTTCCTCTGGTAATCCGTGGTTCTCATTGGTGGCTGTGAAGAGAGGGTGAGCTGGTTAAGACCCAAGGCACATACACAACTACATAAGTTTGGGAGGGAGGGGGAAATGGAGGATGCTGTGGTCGGGAGCTGGGAAATGAAATCTTGGACTGCTCTGCCTCCTGCTGAAATCTGCTTGCAGAGATCTGCTCGTGTCCTCTAACGGGGTGCCTACTGCTTTGGTCTGCAAGATGCTTGAGGAATGGTTTTGCAGGACCAGCATTTCCCGTCCTCCAGGGATCTTCCCGTCCCTACGTGGAGTGCTGGATCCTACTCCACTGGTCTGCGAGCTGGACCCAGGCAATGCAGCTTCCCACACTAGCACCCCTGCTCCCACGGAAGGATGTGTGCTGCAGGCCTGGGGGCCATACTACGATGATGGATCTACATCCCTATAGTTTCAAGCGACGGTTTTAAAACGGTTCAGGGCAGATCTGGGGACCGGCGGTCCTAAAGTTGGCTGCGTTTCCATGGTGTCGGCGGCGGAGCCAAGGGGGCGGGTTCACGCAAGCGCCATGGAAGCAGGTGGGTGGATTGCGAGTGTGGGTGCGCAGGCGCTGTGAGAGGCGGTGAAGCCGGTGGCCGGTGGTCGGGCGGGACCAACAAAGATGGCGGCGGCCCCTGCGGCGGGAGAGATCTGGGCAACAGCTGCGGCTAAACCTGCAGCCCGGCCCTCGGGGGGGCTGCACGGGGGTAGTAGGGGGTGGCCCTGAGCTGGGGCTTGGCCCCGGCTGGCCTCCCCCGCCGCCTCACCGGGGGACAGGTACGGGCCGGGGCGCTATGGCGGGGTGGGGGGGGCGCGGGAAGACTGCTCCGGACCCGAGAGGACGCCGTCCGCAAAGGCAGGGCGCGGGGGGCTCAGCAGGCCTGGGGGACCTGGGCTGGAGGGACAGCATCCGTGGACCGCAGGGAATACGCCGCTGGACCCCGTAGCCAATCAGCGGCCTCGGCCTTTCTGCCCTCGAGGGGGGCGGACCCGGCTGAAGCCCTGCTGTGGTGGGAGAGGTGCGGAGATTAGGGTCGGGGAGTCGTTCCGTCCTCCCTCCCCGCCACTGCCCCTGAGCCCCGACACCTCGCTGGAGCCTCAGGGGTGGGGGAGGGAGTGATTGGCAAGTCACTCATTTAGTCGGCTTCATTTGCAGTCCAGAGGGACAGGGGTTTGAGGGTGGAATGCTGTCTTTGGGTTGTTTTCCTTATATCCACACCCTCATTTGTCCAGAGAGTCTAAATGACCCAGGGCACATCCCACTTGATTAGCCAGGCGTGGGGGCCCTTGGCATGAGCGTTTAGATCTTAAAGACAGCCGAGATAGAGACTAACATTGGCTTTTCAGTAAAGCTGTATTCTGCAGGTAGGGCCTGAGGAATTTAGAAAGAATCAAAGCGGCGGGCTGCTATCATTCATTCATTTACTCAATGGATACTAAGTATCGACTTTGTGTCACACACTATGCTAGATAGTGGAGATAGGTAGACATGGTTCCTGCCTTCAGTGTATGTAGAAGGTAGTGTGGTAATGTAGGTTCCCTCCTCCCTCCACATTCAAATGCTGACCCTCTCTTCTCCTCCCAGGTCCAGCCTGTGGTGTCCACAATGCCCCAGGCCTCTGAGCACCGCCTGGGCCGGACCCGAGAGCCACCTGTTAATGTCCAGCCCCGAGTGGGGTCCAAGCTACCATTTGCCCCGAGGGCCCGAAGCAAGGAGCGCCGAAACCCAGGCCCTGGGCCGAACCCCATGTTAAGACCTCTGCCTCCCCGGCCAGGTCCCCCTGAGGAACGGCTCAAGAAACTGGAGCTGGGACGGGGACGGACCTCAGGCCCTCGTCCCAGAGGACCCCTTCGGGCAGATCATGGAGTTCCCCTGCCTGGCTCACCACCCCCAACTGTGGCTCTGCCTCTCCCTTCCAGGACCAACCTAGCTCGTTCCAAGTCTGTGAGCAGTGGGGACTTGCGTCCTATGGGGATTGCCTTGGGAGGGCATCGTGGCACTGGAGAACTAGGGGCTGCACTGAGCCGCTTGGCGCTCCGGCCTGAACCTCCCACCCTGAGACGTAGCGCCTCTCTCCGCCGCCTTGGGGGCTTTCCTGGTCCCCCCACCTTGCTCAGTATACGGACGGAGCCCCCTACATCCCATGGCTCCTTCCACATCATATCTGCCCGGCCCTCTGAGTCTTTCTACTCCGATGACAAAATGGTGAGGACTTGCCAGCACCCGTGGCCTTCCATGCTCATGTTCCTCTATGCCTCCAGCTTTCTTGCCATCACATGGCTTTCTTTTCCCTCTTTTCCCCCAAGTTCCGATCTCAGTCCCTCATTACAGCAGCTTGGACTCTCCACTCCCTTACTTAAGTACCCTCGAGCTTCCGAGACCTTTTTCGGGTTTTCTGTGACTCCCCAGTGTGGTGTGCCATTTCGATCCCCAGGGAATTAACCCAACCATTTGGAATTCTTCTCTGGGTCCCCAGGCCCTTGCTCTCCCTTGCTTCACCTTCTCTCCCAGGATGCTCCCTAGGCCTAATTGATCTCTGGAGCTGAAGAGGGGCGGGCTCAGAACATCTGAGTTAGCGTGGTGGCCCATTTCTGAGCTAAGGGAGCTAGGTTGATTGCAGTTGGAGCCATCAGGAGAGGGTTCAGGAAGGGGCCACGGGGGCGGGAGGGGGCTTTGGGGGAAGCAAGGTGGGTGTGGGGAGCAGCTGGGCGGCCATGCCTGTGCTTGGGGAGCTCCCCCAGGAGCTACAGCGCCGGCTGGCTGGGCAGAGGAGTAGGTGGGGAACAGGTGGGACAGCCATGGCCGAGTCCGTGGTACACTCAGCTGTGATGGGCTTCCTGCTCATGTCCAGTGAGGTAGGGAACCCCCAAGAGCCCTGTGAGGTACAGGAGGGTGGGAAAGCAGTGGGCAGTGTACTGTTGAAACGTTCAAGTGCCGGGTGGGATATGTGGGAACCTGCTGACTCGCCTTTGACCTTCCAGGCTCATCACACGCTGCTTCTGGGCTCCGGTCATGTTGGCCTCCGAAATCTGGGGAACACGGTGAGAGCTATCCTCCTGTCTGTCAGTGAAATGGTGCGGGGGGTGTGGCACTGACTTGGGGAAGGAGAGAGCTGAAGCTCTTCTAGGCTTCCTGTCCCCGGTCAGCAGAAATAATGGCAGTGTCTCTCCTACCCTCTTCCCCTCCTCACCCCCCAGTGCTTCCTGAACGCAGTGCTACAGTGTCTGAGCAGCACTCGGCCTCTGCGGGACTTCTGTCTGCGAAGGGACTTCCGGCAAGAGGTGCCTGGAGGGGGTCGAGCCCAAGAGCTCACTGAAGGTGCGGCAGCTGCTCCTGCTCCCACTTTTCCAGTCCTCCCTCCAGCCTCTGGGACCATCTGCCAATCATGGCAACCCCAACCCTCAAATCTGGCGGCTGTATCTGGTTATGCTGGTGCCTGCTTCCCTGGAGGTTGTTTTCTACCCTCGGGGCCTCCCTGGGCTTGCCTCTTCCAGTCAGTAACCTCTGTTTCCCCACACCTGCCCTAACAGCCTTTGCGGATGTGATTGGTGCCCTGTGGCACCCTGACTCGTGTGAAGCTGTGAATCCTACTCGATTCCGAGCTGTCTTCCAGAAATACGTCCCTTCCTTCTCTGGATACAGGTGGGAGAGCTGGAGGGTATGCCGTTTCTCTCTGGCCCCGTCTGGGGCTCGGGCCAAGCAGGGGCCCTGGCAGCATGGCGCGGGACCTTCAGATGTTTTCCGTCCAGGAAAGGGGGACCAACGTCTGGGCAGGAGAGAGAGTCTTTGGACAGGGCGTTTGGGGAGGGAGGAGAGGACGGTGTCAGTTGCCCACACCCTGTTTCTGGCTGTAGCCAGCAGGATGCCCAAGAGTTCCTGAAGCTTCTCATGGAGCGGCTACACCTGGAAATCAACCGGCGGGGCCGCCGGGCTCCGCCCATCCTGGCCAGCAGTCCTGCTCCCTCTCAGCCCCGCCGAGGAGGAGCTCTGCTGGAAGAACCGGAGCTGAGGTAAGGTCGCTCCCCCACCCCTATCTTCCCGGTAGTTGCTCCTCAGCATGCCTGGATTAGGGAACTGAGCTCGTCAAGCCTAAGGATTTGGGGTCCAGAGAAACACTCAGCTTAGGAAGTGGTTTGAGAAGCAGTGCCGAAGTAGCTGGGAAAGGAGGCCAAGGTGGGGAGATGGGGTCAGGGGATAGGGTACGAATGTCCCTGGGCCAAGGGAGAGGGGTAGCAACTTTACAGCCAGGAATATAGAGAGTTTAAAGCCCGGGGAAGTCAGCTGCTCTTCCCTTGTTCTTTCCTTTTCCTCTTCCCTTGGATTCCCCCCAAAAGTCTTCTGAAGCGTCACTCCTTTGAGACTTCTCAGAAATGTCGAGAAGGAGCTAGGGTATGGGTGGGGTGCAGGACTGTGTGGGTCATTTCCGTGGTGCCTGGGGTGCCCAGGGATCCCCTTGTCTCACTGGGTGCTTTCCACGTCCCTAAATCTGTGGTAGTGATGATGACCGAGCCAACCTAATGTGGAAGCGTTACCTGGAGAGAGAAGACAGCAAGATTGTGGGTACGGAGCGGGCAGAGCCATGCAGCACGATCGGTGCGGGAGGTTGTGGGCTTGGGAGAAGAATTGACACCGCAGGGGCGTGGGGACAGGCTAGATGATGGAAGTGTGGACGGGGGTGAGGGGTTTGTTAGGAGCGCTGGCGCTGGGAAAGGAAGGGTCGGGCTGAGGGCTGGGAAGAGATGGGAACCCAAGGAAGCATCTCGGGCACCCCACAGTGACTGTTTCTTCCACATCTTCACTTGTCTAGACCTGTTTGTGGGCCAGTTGAAAAGTTGTCTCAAGTGCCAGGCCTGTGGGTATCGCTCCACGACCTTCGAGGTTTTTTGTGACCTGTCCCTGCCCATCCCCAAGGTGGGATTCCAGAGGATTCCAGGGGTGGATGGGACATGGGTTCTGGGACCCTTCCCTACCCACCCCCAGAACGTGGGAGGGAGCCCTGTGGGTCTCTGAAGGAAAACTGAAGCCTGGATTGATTGAGAAGAGCTGGAGACGGAAATTCAGGACATACTGACCTTTCATTCCTGTTTCCCCGCCTCAGAAAGGATTTGCCGGGGGCAAGGTGTCTCTGCGGGATTGTTTTAGCCTTTTCACCAAGGAAGAAGAGCTAGAGTCAGAGAATGCTCCAGTATGTGGGGTTTCACAAGGGATACAGTAAGGGTGGGAGACCTTGCGAGGGGGGCAGAGGGGCTATGGATGGAAGGGGTCACGTGATGCTTTGGTATAGGGAATAATATTTGTAGGTCTGGGCTTGTGTTGGAGTCTCGGGTATGTCCTAATACTCCTCAGGCTGAGGGGAGTAGCCCAGAGGATACAGGAGTCACGGGGAGCATAGTGAATTTGTACCTGAGTCGGGGAGTCAGAAAAGCCAGTCGAGGAGAGGAGCAGATTAACGTGACATTATTTGACATTTCTTCAGGTATGTGACCGATGTCGGCAGAAAACACGAAGTACCAAAAAGTTGACAGTACAAAGATTCCCCCGAATCCTTGTGCTCCGTATCCTAATCCTCAAATTCTTCTTTCTCCCATCTGTATTCCCCCCATCCCGCATGTTCCATTTGGGAGTTGACTTTTCCTACCACACTCCTGGGGTGTGTTCCCAGAGGGGAGTGGACAGCATTCAAGACCTCAGCCCTCTTCAGAGGCCCTCTGCCCCCCAAATGCTCCTTAACTAGGGCTTAGATCTTAATCGATTTTCCGCCTCTCGAGGCTCCATCAAGAAAAGTTCAGTAGGTGTGGATTTCCCGCTGCAGCGACTGAGCCTGGGGGACTTTGCCAGCGACAAAGCTGGTGAGTCTGGAAGGGAGGGACCTGAAGAGCTCCTCGGAAGGGGAGGGGGTGTGGTCCTGGGCCCCAGCACGGCGCAATTCTGCAATTCTTTGGCCTCCGAATCCCCAGGAAGCCCTGTCTATCAGCTGTATGCCCTCTGCAACCACTCGGGCAGCGTCCACTACGGCCACTACACAGCTCTGTGCCGGTGCCAGACTGGTTGGCACGTCTACAATGACTCTCGGTGAGAACAGCCTCCCACGCCATCCCCGCCCCATTCCCACTGCAGCTTGAACACTTTGCCCTAATCTGCAGCAGCCCTGGGACAGCAGAGTGCTGGGGGGCCCAGATGCTGGGAGGATGATCTGCCGGGGAGGAGGGGATCCACGGATCCACGGGGAGGAGGGGATCCACGGCAGTGATCCCAACCCCCGCCCCGTCTGCCTCCTCCCCAGCGTCTCCCCTGTCAGTGAAAACCAGGTGGCGTCCAGTGAGGGCTACGTTCTGTTCTACCAACTGATGCAGGAGCCACCCCGGTGCCTGTGACACCCCCCCCCCCACCCCCGAAGCCCTGGCACCTGTGAAACCCGTTCAACTCCCTTAAGCTCCAGGCTCCCCATTTACCTCAGAGACGTCTATTTTTGTGTCTTTTTAATCGGGGAGGGGGGGAGGCGGTGGTTGTAGCTCCCATTATTTTTTTTATTAAAAAGTACCTTTCCACCTGGAGGCTCCCTTGTCTCCCAGCCCCGTGTACAGAGCTCCCCAGGCCCCTGCCCGTGTACAGCCCCCAGCCCCTCCACAATCTCACTTTTTGTGAATAAATTTATTAAGAAAAAATGGATGTCCTTTTCTGTATTTGTGCTTAGGGGGTGGATACGGAACTGGGCGCAGTTGGGGGCGCCCCCGGCGCCGGGGGGTGGGAGTGCCGGACCCGGACGCGCGGGCGCCGACGTTCGCCGGAGCAGCGAATGTCTGTGTCAGGTGGGAGAGAGGGAAGGCGAAGCGGGGCCTGGCGAAGCTGCAGGGAAGCGGGTGAGAGCACTGGGGCGCCGGGTTCTGCCCGGAAGGGGGCTGTCCCCGGAGGGCGAGGCACCGAGGACCCCTGTTGACAAACACGCGGCACGTTGCCGGGCGGCCCCGGCTCCCGTAGGCCCGGGCTGTTGCTAACATCAAGGAGCTGTTTACGGCGCCGCCTCCCCACGGAGCAGCCCCAGCGACTCAATCTGCTCTCCCTGCACCCCGCGCTCGCGGGGCCTCCCCCAGGGCCGTCACCCTCCCCGGGCCTGGGAAGCCGGCGGCGGGGCCCGCGGACCCGGCTCGAGCCTGCGCCGCCGCAGCCCTGGGGGCGGACAGAGCCGGGCCGGGAGCCCTCCCCACGCTGGCGCCTAAGCAGTTAAACGCGGCACCCGGACGCCGCTGCGCACCGCGGCCGGCCTCTGCGGGGTGGGAGGAGCCGCCTCCAGCTCTGTGCTTTCATTGGCTGACGCGATCCGGGGCCTCCCGGGGCCCACCAATCCGGAGGCGGGGGAGCCTGGGGACCGCGGGGCGGAGCGGACGCCGAGTCGGAGGGTCCGAAGGGGGCGGGCGGAGCGGCGGCCTCCGACCCGTGGGCCTGGGGGGGCCCCGCGGCACCCGGAGCCCTGCGCCCGCAGATAGCGTGGGCGTCGCCCTTATCCGCCTCCACGGCGAGCGCCCACCGAGGGCCCGGAGGCCTCTCTCTCCTGTTCCCTCTGCTTCTCGTGGGTAAGTCCTGGGCCCTGGGCGGGACGTCCCCTCACTGGCCCCTTCTCGTCCGCCGGCTCCGCCGTAGCTGCCCCCGAAGCGGTGAGTGGCAGGGGTGGAACGTGGGACCTGCGCGGGGCTTCTGCAGAGCAGACTGCCCCCCGGTCAACCTGTCCGATCGCCCCTCTCCCCTAGGCTTCCCAATGGGCCGGACCGTGGTCGTGCTGGGCGGTGGCATCAGCGGCTTGGCCGCCAGTTACCACCTGAGCCGGGCCCCCTGTCCCCCCAAGGTGAGTGCCCCATCGCGCCAGAGGGACCCCCTTTAATACTCTCTTCCCGTTTCCGGCTGAAGGGAGGGCGCCACATCTTCCCTTGCGGACCCTTCACCCCGCGGCTATAGGCCTTGCGGCGTGTCTCCCCCCTGCCGTCCCCAGGTGGTCCTAGTAGAGGGCAGCGAGCGTCTGGGAGGCTGGATCCGCTCGGTCCGAGGGCCAGGTGATGCTGTCTTTGAACTTGGACCTCGAGGAATTCGGCCCGCGGGAGCCCTGGGAGCCCGTACCCTGCTCCTGGTGAGAGGATGATGGAATGCCCAGGAGGGCTTGCAGATGGGCCGTCACCAGAGGACAGACTTGGGAGGAAGTGCTGGTGGGCCAGTCCTTTCCTTAGTTTCTCCTCTTCCTGAGGGTGTATGGAGAGCAGGTTTCTGAGCTTGGCTTGGACTCAGAAGTGTTGCCTGTCCGGGGAGACCACCCAGCTGCCCAGAACAGGTTCCTGTACGTAGGTGGTGCCCTGCACGCGCTGCCCTCTGGCCTCAGGTAACGCTGTCATCTCCTTGCTGCCCCTCTACCTTGCCCGCATCCTCTCACCCCTTCCATTTCCCCACCTCCCAGTCTGTCAGCCCTCCCAGCAAGAGGAGCCACACGAACGGAAATGACTGTGCCTTCCTCAGTGCAGGGGGCTCTTCCGTCCTTCACCTCCCTTCTCCAAACCTCTGTTTTGGGCTGGGCTGAAGGAGTTGACCACGCCCAGGGGCAAAGACCCTGATGAGACCGTGCACAGTTTTGCCCAGCGCCGCCTTGGACCCGAGGTAACGCGGCCCAGAGGGCCCCAGATCCCTCTCCTGCTAAACAGCAGAGCCCCCCACTCAGACCTTCCACTTGGGGACTCTTCTGTATCATCTGGGAATATTCTCTCCCTCTCTTCACACCCAGTAGTCCCCAGAAGTCAGCACTGAGAGTGGATGCCTCCACTTCCCTCCTGTTCTTCTGTTACAGCGGGACTGCTCCCCTCCTCGCCCCCAATCCCATCCCACTTCCAATCCCTACCTTGCAGGGGCGGTGGGAAGTCCTCTCTGTGGCTTCTTCTTCCTTGGCCTCTCAATCCCGGTCTCGTCCTCAAGGTGGCGTCTCTCGCCATGGACAGTCTCTGCCGAGGAGTGTTTGCAGGCAACAGCCGGAAGCTCAGCATCAGGTCCTGCTTTCCCAGTCTCTTCCAAGCTGAGCAAACGCATCGTTCTGTTTTACTGGGGCTGCTGCTGGGGGCAGGTGAGTGGGGGTTGGTTCAAGGGGTGACGATATTAAGGACCGCCGGAGTAAGGGACTGGAGGCCAGGGGTGCTGTTTTAATGATCCTTCTTTCCCTCCTCCTCTGCAGGGCGGAGCCCGCAGCCAGACTCGGCACTCATTCGCCAGGCTCGAGCGGAGCGCTGGAGCCAGTGGTCACTGCGGGGAGGGCTGGAGATGTTGCCCCAGGCCCTTAACACCCACCTGACTAGTAGGGGCGTCACTGTTCTCAAAGGCCAGCCTGTCTGTGGGCTCAGCCTCCAGGCAGAAGGGCGCTGGAAGGTAGGAGAGCCCCCGGGTGTGTAATGTGAGTGTTTAAGTCTCCATCTTTGCCTAAATGGCCAGGGTTGTTAGGACTTGCTCGTTGTTTTCTTGCCTTAGATCCTGCATGAACATGGGCTATCCTAGGGTCTTAGGCCTTATTTGTGGGCGTTTCTCCAAGACCTGTTTGATCCAAGTCTGGGTAGGAATGCTGTTGGAGAGTGGCTTAGACAGGGGAAGGGACAGCCCAGCTCCCCTGCACATCTCAGGGGCCACACTGGCTTCCGTGCGGCCAACTGCCTGGAGTGATGGCAGTTGGCGGGCTCTGTGCTGACTTCATCCTGGAGTGCACTCAGTCTCTCCTGCCAGTTTGGTGCCTGGGAATCTGAGGCAAAATTCCCATTATGTCTGTGTCTCACACACGGTTTTCATCCTGTCAGGTATCCCTAGGGGACGGCAGTCTGGAGGCAGACCACGTGATTAGCGCTGTTCCAGCTTCAGGTAATGGGGTCGCCCCCATCCCCAGCCAGAGTGAGGCTAAGTGTAGTTTCCTGGGCCAGCGGGACCACGCTGTGCCCAACCTGGTCGTCTCTGTGGGAGTCTGATCGCAGGGAGGGTCGGTGAGCCCGCCGTGAGCGCCTCCTGAAGCAGGCCTCTGGCTGCTCTCCCCCAGTACTCAGCGGGCTGCTCCCTGCCCAGGCCGCACCTCTGGCCCGTGCCTTGCGCGCCATCCCTGCCGTGTCCGTGGCTGTGGTGAACCTCCAGTATCGAGGAGCTCGTCTGCCTGTGCAGGTACGTGTGGCACAGACCAGCGAGAGCCGCCATGCGGGGCCACCGGGCACCTTCCTTCCTGACCCGGTCTCTTCCTTCCTCCAGGGATTTGGACATTTGGTGCCGTCCTCAGAAGACCCAGGCATCCTGGGAATCGTGTATGACTCAGTTGCTTTTCCTGAGCAGGACGGGAGCCCCCCGGGCCTCCGAGTGACTGTGAGCAGTGGATTTTGCTTAGCAGGAGTTTCCAGAGGGCTCCTCTGGGCCCAGTAGTTAAGGCCAGGCTGGTCAGTGCCACATTCTCTCCCTAGGTGATGCTGGGAGGGTCCTGGTTACAGACGCTGGAAGCCAGGGGCTCCGTCTTATCTCAAGAGCTGTTCCAGCAGCGGGCACAGCAGGCAGCTGCCGCCCAGTTAGGACTGAAGGAGCCCCCGAGTCACTGCTTGGTCCACCTGCACAAGGTGAGCGAGGAAGCGCCTCTCGGCTCCCACTGAAGGCAGGGACGGTGTATCTGTGGCCATCTCCTCAAGCTTGGCCATCAGCAACAAAAGTTTCCCTGTATCCCCTCTTCTCTCCCCAGAACTGCATCCCCCAGTATACACTAGGCCACTGGCAAAAACTGGGTGAGTTGGGAAAGCAGCTGTGCTGAGGAGGGCAAGGAAACCAGACCTCCAGCGCTAACAGTCCCATCATCTTCTTCCAGAGGCAGCGACCCAGTTCCTGGCTTCTCAGAGGCTGCCCCTGACTCTGGCTGGAGCCTCCTATGAGGGGGTTGCCGTCAATGACTGTATAGAGAGCGGACGCCAGGCAGCAGCCCGGGCCCTGGGCTCAGAACCTAACAGCTGATCCCCACCTCCTCCTGGCCATGCTGGCGGCACCTCTTTACCCACAAAAATAAAAGCTGGAGCTTGGCTGGATCTGGTTGTTCCGTCACCTCTGGGCATGTGGTGGCAGGGGAAGGAGCGGGTCGCCGGGGAGGCAGCAAGCAGGAGCAGAGGCAAGACAAACTCCTTTATTAGAAAATATATCAAAATCCCAGCCCCCTGAGCCAGGTCCAGAAGAGGAAGCTACTCGAGCACTGGCAGAAAGTACCCAGGGAGGGGCTTCCTTCACCAAACGTACTTCCTCGGAACCATAAATAGAATAAATATTCACAGAGGTCCCGGGAAAAGCCAGATTGCTCTTCTCTCCGTGAAAGATCAAGGGACTTGGGGTCCAGCCCTGCTCTTACCCAGGGGCCAGGGACTCTCAGGAGTCATCACATAAAATCATGACACCAAGGATTCACAGTCATAAGCCCTGGCAGGTGACCCTAGAAAGAGGGACCCCCAGGTCTGAAGGAGCCCAGCTCCAGTCCAGCAGTGAGGAGAGGCCCTGGCCTCCAGCGCAGCCCTGGAGTTGTGTCCCCCCACATCCCTCTAAGAGCAGTGAGGACCTGAGGGTGGGGAGAGTACAACCCGTCTGATTCGGTTTCATGATTGAGGTGGGCAGGCAGGACGAGTCAGTGTGAACCGTTGGGGGCCGTGTGGTTGGCAGTAGGCAGAGGGCCGGGCCTGGCTGGGGGCCGGCGCTGCAGCATCTCTTGACGGAAGGCCTGGGAAGAACCAGGTGGGTAACGGGGACCAGAGGGAGTCCGGGGACCCCGAGGGTCAGTTCCAATGTCTGCTGTGATGTTGGTATAGAGAGGGCCCAGCTCTCGAGCCAGCAATCGGTATGTCAGCGAGTTCATCCCATCTTGCGTCCAGGAATTCTGGGTACGGACCAGGAGGTCAAATCTGAGGGTCAGAGGTTGGAGAACTAAGGCCCAGAAAGAAACAGCCGGGGACCTAGGGAGCGTCAGGATGCAGCGCCTTCCCTGGGAATGCGGCTCCCTGAGCAGCCGCAGCAGCTCCCAGGCTGTCCCCTCCTACCTGTGCGGGTTCTCCTCATTGCCCTTATCACCACGATGCTTCACCATCTTATAGTGCCCCACCGACGTGGGGGGGCGAGAGATCTTCATCCCAGCCAGGCGCACCCTGCGGGGAAAGTAGGGGCACCTTGGAGGACCCTGCGCGGAGGCAAGCTGCTCTTCCTGTTTGCTCCACCCAGCAAGGAGGCGGCAGCAGGGTTCTGTACAACAACTAGCACTAGCTAGGCAAGAAAAGGGCCACACGCTGGAAGAGAGAAAGTCAAACAGAAGGAAAGGCAGGAGAATGTAAAGGCGGGACGCAGCCAAGTAAGTCTGGGCGCCTTGGGGCCTCTTGATACCTGGCAGGTAGGTCTGCACCTCCCATCTTGTTATCTCAGTGGCTCCGAGAAACCGCCCTGGCATTTGTTGGAAAGGACAGGACTAGCCCAGGAGTTACACCCCCAAGCTCAGCAATCCCCACCTAGAACAGCGGCTGCCCTGCCTCGACTTCTCACCCTGCACCATGGGCCTCAGTGTTAGGAAAAGAACAAAACCAAGTCATCAGGACCCCACCTCTGACACACAGAAGCAGAACTGAGATGGCCTGGGCAAGTGCTTAAAGAACACATTCATTTAGGAGTCCCTGGGCCCTTTCCACACATACAGAGGACAAGAATTCAGAGAGGTCATCCCGGAGGACACGAGGGGGGAAGGGAGGCCATGGGTCCAACACAGCAAGCCCAAATTCTCACACCACAGATAGGAAATTGGGTCAGCTGAGGCTGAAGGTCAAAATGTTTCACATGCTAAAAATGAGCTGGCATCGTGCCAATGGCATGGACTTAAAACCAAAAAGTGATTCTGGGTGATATGGAGCACAGCCCCTCCTCCCCGGCCCCATAGGAAGTGGTCTGGAGTTACGTTAGTAGAAGGCAGGACTGACTTGTCTCTAGGCCCCTTTCCAGCTCTGGAATCCCATGATACTACAGCCCAGTGATCTTCTCCTCTCTCCCAGAAACAGAACTCACCAGATCTAGGAGACGGAAGGGTGACAGAGTGGGGAACAGCATGATAAAGCCTGACCTGGGCAGAGAGGAAAAGCTAAGGGAGAGGAATAGGACCAAGGAGCTAAAGTGGTGTGAAAGCACAAGCGCCGGGGGTGGTCTCGGAGGACAGGGATGCAGGCCCCCGTGGGGGTGGGAAGCAGTGGCGGGAAGTCTGACCTGGTAGCAATGTCGTCATCCTCACCACCCCAGCCCCAGTATTCATTGGGGAAGCCATTCATCTTCAGGTACTGGTCAGGAGTGAGAGCTGAGACTCCTCCAAAGTACTGGGGGTACGGGAGGCTAGGGAGAGAAAGATCCTTGGGTTCCACGAGTCTTTTGGGGAGACATCCCTACCCCACAACCCCTTAACTCTCCTCCTTCCAATGGATGGTGGGTGTCCCTACTTCCCAGCACCCTCTCGTGCCCTCTACCTGTATCCAAACTTGTTCATGGCAACAGCAACATGCCGGGGTCCCCGGGGGTCACACACATACAGATTGTGGTCGTTCTCGGGCAGGAGGTCCACATCGTGCAAGAACAGGCAGTCCCACTCCTCATCACGCAGGGCTTCCCGCACGCCAACATTTAGCAGCTTGGCCCTGTTAAACGTTCCATTTCCAGCCTGGAAGGTAACGGAGAAGAACCACCTCGTCTATAGGTAGCAGCATGGAGGAGAGGAGGCAGAAGTACCAAAGTGAAAGGAGGGGAATCGAAGGGGGGAAGAGGGGCAAGGACAGTGAAGAGAAAGCCAAACTTTCATTTTTCCTCCAACAAATCGTTTCAGAGCACCGGGATGGCCTGTTTACTTATGCGCGGCTGTTTAGCACTTAAACCTAACAACCACAGCCATGGAAAACAGGGGTCTATAGGTTTTCATTCTTAGACTCTAGGGGAGCCTAAGAATCTTGTTCAAGGTCACATACGGGAAAAATGGCAGAACTGATTTTAATCCAAATCTGTCCAATTCCCAATCTGGACCATTCCCAAGTCAACCACGGAAAAATCCCAGAGAGTACAGGACAGAGTACCCGAGCAGAATAAGGAGGACTCGGGGGCCGACAAGCTGGCAGAGGAAGACCAAGTGCTTTCCCACATTCAACAGTCTCACCCTCTTAAAATGATCGCGGGGACCCACCGTCTGAGAGTGGACTGGCATTTCCTCGCAGCGTCCTTACCAGAAAGTCAGGGGGGTGGGGGGCTGGGGTACCTGGTGGATGACGTAGATGCCGTAAGCGAGCTGCTGGCGCTGCAGGAAGGGGTGCAGGTGGTAGAGCAGCAGGCGCAGGTGGTGCTCCCGGGCCCGGTGGGGCACGATGATGGCCGTGCGGGAGCGGGGCTCACACCCCGCGGGGCGGTAGCGGCCCCCGGGTTCCACCCGGGGGTTCCTCTCCGCGATCTCTGCCAGTGATGGCACCGGGCTAAAGGACACGGACACGGGACCCACTATTGGGAGGGAAGGGCCAAGTTAATGGTTAGAAAGAGGGACCTCCAGGGCCTGGGAATACCGCTGGCCGCAGTGGTCTGGTTCTTGGGCTCTGCTCTCCCGACAGCTTACAGCGAGATCACATACACCGTGAGTTTCCCATCATTGGGACAGCTTTGCAAAGTCTGAAAGGTGTAGGTTCTTCACTTAGCCTGCCTTATTTTAGGGTTCCATAACTCCAGCCTCACTATAAGGTGGAGAACACAGGACTTCCAACTAACTAACAAAACCGCGGCCCATCTACAAAGGAAGCAATCCCCGGCCCAAGGCAGGAAGAGCACAGGAATGGCCGGGCAGTGAAAAGCTGTGGCTCAACCCAGGAGTCCAATCTAAACTCCAAATTCAGAGGCTGCTTATCTCAGCCTCTGCCCACCTCTGGTGACATTAACCCAGGTCCTAAGCCCCATGCCTGCCGCCCTATCCCTGTCCCCACACCCTGGCCTTCCCTTTACTTCCCCCTCCCTCTGCACTCACCTAAAAGAGGAGATCGTTCTGGACAGTAGGGCAGACCTTGAGGAGCTGGAGGGCCGCCTGGGGCAACAGGGGCCCCAGGCAGGTGACTGAGGTTACTGTAGACATCATGGGGATGAGAATAGTCAAATGTCGGCCCCTGCTCTCGGCCAAATAGGGCACTGAGGCTTCGGAAGCCCCCCAGTGACAGGTACATCATGACAGCCAGCTGGGAGCCCACCAGCAGGGCCAGTGTGCAGGGCCGCTCCAGCAGCCTCCGCAACATCCTGGGCTCAGGTCTAAGGAAGGAGAGAGGAGAATTCTGGGGGCAGGCAGGTGAAGAGCAAGCCAGCAAAGAGATCATCAGTTAAGAACCAAGGTGGTGCCAAGAGTTAAAGAGGAAAAGAGGCAAAGAGCGAAGTCACAGAAGGGAGCACACAGGTGTACAGTCATGCGTGGAAAAGAAACAGAATGTAACCACCAGCAGCCCTACCTACCACCTGTCATTTCCAGCCCAAGTCTCACTCTCCACCTCCTCCCTGAACCACTCAGGCCAACTACTCTAGGTCCCCACCCCCAAGGTTGCTTACATCATTCAGGGCCTTTTCAAAGGAGTCTCTGGAGAACGTCCCTCCCAATTTTAGAGGGGGGTGGGGGTGGACTCACCTAGGTTCAAGCTGTCTTCTTCGGGATCATGGGGACTTCAGGGGGTCCCGGGGGGGCAGAGATGTGAGGCATTATCTAAATTGGAAATGTCACAGAGGACAGAGAAAGGCTCCATCCAGCACTCCAACAGTGATCCTGGGACCAGCTGGAACAGAAGTGGTCAAGGATAACCACCCACCCAGAGGGGCAGAGATCAAGATCAGGGTGAAACTGGTTTCCCAAGCAGGGGAAGTGAAGGAAAGTGGTTGGAAAGAAAAGGGGAGGACCCAGAGATGCTAGGTCCCTGGCCTCTCCCCCAGCTGCCCTTGAGTGTCAGGTTTACGTGTACTTAACCATTCCCCACCCTGACAGGACCAACCTGTTTGGGGAGTGGGGACGGGACTGCTAATGCAGACATTTTTGCCAAGGGGGGAGGCAGTCACGACAGGATTGTGGAACGGCCTCAGGAGAACCCAGGGCAGACTAGGAAACGGGTTCCTTTCCGTTCTTCACGTGCCTAGGAGCCAGCCCCGCAGGTGCAGGGAGCTCGATCACCTGGGAGCTGCAAGCAAACAGCCCCGGAGCGCGACGGGGAGTAGGATGGGGGTGGCGTCCTCTACCTTTCCTACCCTATCCCAGTCCTAGCGGGGCGTAGGGAGGAGGGTTACCACTAAAAGTGAGACGGGGAGTGGGAGGCTGGGCAGAGCCCGTCGTGGGTACCTGGGCTGGCTCACCTAAGGGGCGTGGTCAGCGCTCTGCAGAGGGTCACAGCCCAGGTCTTTCAGAGCACCCCAACCGCCCTCCCCAACCGCCCACCCCAACCTCCTCTTGCATTTGCAATGTGAGCCCACCGGCCTCTGTCCATATTTCCACCTGGGACCCCCTCCCTGCCCCAGCTGGTCTCCAGACTTCACCCGGAACTTCTCATCCTCCCCGTCGCCCGAACCTTTCTCCCGGGCCTCTCACCCCATCATCCCCAGCCCACATACCTGCTCTTCTGCTTCCCGTCGTCACCGCCACCCCGACAGCCTGGCAGGCATCGTCACCGCCATCTTGGAAGCGGGCGCCGCTGGGCGGGGCCTCGCGTCACGGGGCGGGGCCTGGGTGGAGCCTCCCGGGCGAGCGGGGCGCGGGGGTGCTGGGGGAGGCCGGAGCGCGGCTGGGTGGAGCTGGGCGGCGGGGGAAGCCGGCGCCGGGCGCTCTCCCCTCCTGACGGGATGCCATTTCCCACCCCTCAGACTGGGACAGCAGCTCAAATCAGGACTCTTTCAGGGCCCGGCCTGGCCCAGAGGCCAGTGCGACAGTTTATGGCGCGTCGCAAAACCTGTCACCGCAGGCCAGCCCCTTCCCGGGGCGTTCGGTGGTGCCCCCGCAACTTAGGGCCACTTAGTAGCAGAATTGTTTCTTGCTCAGGGTACATTGTTTCGATTGCTCTGGCGCATTTTTGTATCCCCGTGTCCTGCAGGCCTTGATAGAAACTATTAGTTAGTTAATAAAAAATGATGCACTGAGTGAGGAGGGAAGGGCGGCGTCTGCTTTAATGTAAAATTGCGTTTTCCCTGACATTACAGTAAAATGGACGCTCCATTAGTGTGCAATATGTGTATCCTGTGGCTTCCACTATCCCCTTAGCACGTTGTGTTTCTTAGAAGCAGATGTTCACACCCAGGAAACTTAGAATAACTCACAGAGTGTTCTTCCAAAAGGGAGGGATATAAAAAATATAGTAAAATAAATATGATTGCCCAGAAATTGCAGCTCATTCACACGTAGACACTTGGGAGAAACTTCCCAGAAGTGATGGTTAATGGGGAACCAGAAAGATTCGTTCTATAGCACACCCTTCTGCCTTTTGAGGTTCTGTTTCCCGGAGAGCTGTTCTGCAACTCTGTAAGGAACTGATCCAAATGCAAATCTGGACGGATTGAGGTTCAATGCTCAATTGCTCCCTACATTGTGCAATAAACAAAGTAAAACAAAACAAAAAACAGTTTTTGCCTCCGTGTTCATGCTCATTTCTGTGTTCCTGATCCATAAATGTGTGTTCCTCAGATTTCTTTTAAACTACATATCAGATTGCATTGAATGGACAGAGGTTTCTGGGATTTGTCCTGCAAAACCCGCCACCCCACCCGCAGGTTGGCAGTCACGCTAAAGAATGTTGTTTGCGAGACATAAGTGACCCAAGGAGCCTGGTTAATTGACATTAGCGGGCCTCCAGCTCAGAACTGGCCCTTCTGGTCTGGACGCCAAGAGCTATAAATTTGCCTTGCATCCCCTCGATCTCCCGGCTGGGCTGCCCCCTGCCCCTCCATTCCCCAAGGAATCCGGGAGGGGAAGCAAACACACCTAGCCCAGGCTCCTTGAATATGTAAAGACATGATAACATAGGAATGCAGCTCCCTCCAAACTGCACGTAGGCAAACAAATGTTTAATTTCAGACCCCATCATTTGCCCTACACATACAACCCTTATGGGGAGTCTTAGCTGAAGGGCCTCTCCATCAGCACTCCAGCCTAGCTGACTCCACCGGTCACACCTTCCCCACCCTCACCAGGAGGTTGGATGTTTTAAGTACCCGGTTTGAGGTAAGTCTGTCTTACTCTCCTTTACTGCTTATGGTTGCCTTCATCTATACTCAGATTTTCCTTTTTTTTTTTTTCCGGTTTCTATTAGATTTTTATAATATCAATAAAGTGTTTTTTTCCTCTTTGAAACTGAGAGTACAGCTGCTGCGAATCTTTTCTTAGAACACATATCTGTCAGTTCCTGCATGAGTTACATGTTCATTTTTATCTGGGTATTGACAAAAATTCTGTCCTTGGCCAAACTTTATTTTTTGTTGTTGTTGTTGTTAAAGATTTTATTTATTTATTTGTCAGAGAGAGAGCACAAGCAGAGGAAGAAGCAGGCAGAAGGAGAAACAGGCTCCCTGCTGAGCAGAGAGCCCAATTAGGGGCTGGATTCCAGGACCCTGGATCATGACCTGACCTGAGCCGAAGGCAGAGGTTGTAACCCACTGAGCCAACCAGGTACCCCTTGGCCAAACTTTAGACAGGCTCTGCTAAGGCTTCTTTTCGAATAAAGCCTCATCCCTGGACCACTGGCCACTTTCAGCAAGAATCCGGCTACATCAGGTTAGCCAGAATCTCCTCATCCCTGAGGTAATTTTCCATCCACTGACCCTCTCATTCCTCTCATTGGCCATACATATTCCCACATCCTGACTGTATTCAGAGTCAAATCCAACCTCTCTCCAGTTGGGATAGTCTACACACTAACCGCAGTAGTCCTGAAAAAAAGTCTTCCTTACCTCTTGAACAAGTGCCAGAATAATTATCTTTTCGGCAGTGGGAAAATCATAATTCCACCCTTTTCTGAACATTCTGTTTTATATATTTTTTAAGATTTTATTTATTTATTTGAGACAGATCACGAGCAGCGGGGGTAGGGGCAGAGGGAGAGGGAGAAGCAGCCTTCCTGGTGAGCAAGGAGCTTGATGAGGGGCTTGATTCCAGGACTCTGGAATCATAACCTAGGCTGAAAGCAGATGCTTAAACGATGGAGTCACCCCGGGGCCCCAGAACACTGTATTTTAATAGATGTCTGGTGTTCTGGATACAGGAAACCTTAAGTGCAAAAGTCTGAAAAGGAGAAGAAGGGAGGGAGTTCGGGAAATTAAAATGGATCAGTAAGTCTAGCCAGTCTGGTGAAGGGCATGGTGAGCCAGGAGACAGGAGAGGTGAACAGGTGCGAGGTAGTAAAAGATTCCATAAACTACATAAAAAGAGTGGGTTTTATCCTGGGGGAAGAGGAAGGCAAGAAAGTGCTTAAAACAAAGAGAGCTACTGTCAGAACTTTAGGAAGTTCACTCTGGTGGAAACATGGAGCTTCCACTGGAGTGGTCAAGACTGGACACAGGGACACCATTTCGGAGGTCACCACAGAAATCCAGGAGAGAGATGGAGCTCATGCAAAGTAAGGCAATATCAATTGCGGGAGGCGGGCACCTGGGTGGCTCAGTGGGTTAAGCTTCTGCCTTAGGCTCTTGCCATGATCCTGGGATCCTGGGATCCAGCGCCATGGGGCTCCCTGCTCAGCAGGGAACCTGCTTCCCCCATTCCTTCTGCTTGAGCTCGCTCTCTCCCTCTCAAATAAATAAAATCTTAAAAAAAAATAAGGCATTATCAGTGGGACTAGAAGGAAGAGGTGGTCTTTGAGGACTTTACAAGGCCAGTAGAGCTTGGAGATTGAGTGGATAAGCCTACTCAGGGAGCCAGAGGATTCCCCGATTCTTAGTGTGGGCCAGTGGGTGGATGGCGGCTCCTTTCAGTATGAAACAAAACTTGGAAGACACACATTTGGGTGAAACAGTAGAGATGACAAGTTAATCTTTGGACTTGATGAGCTCGAGATACCAGTGGAGGCCCAAAATGAGACAAAACTGCATTTCAGTATAATCAGCACTGAACCCCACTGACTGTGTGATGTTGAACAATACATTTTCTGGGTTTCATCTGTAAAATAAACCCCATTTTAAGGGAGGTTTGTGATAATTAAGACTATGAGACAGTGCTGGCAGAAGTTAGATATTCAGTATATCTGAATTTTTTTTAAGATTTTATTTGTTTATTTGAGAGAGAAAGAGAGAGTGAGAGAGAGCATGAAAGGGGAGAAGGTCAGAGGGAGAAGCAGAGTCCCCATGGAGCTGGGAGCCCAATATGGGACTCGATCCCAGGACTCTGGGATCATGACCTGAGCTGAGGGCAGTCACTTAACCAACTGAGCCACCCAGGCACCTGAATTTTGAGGACATATATCTGAATTTTGTACATCTGAATTTTGAGGACAAAGTGGGAGCCAAGTAAAAGCCTGTTATTTTAAGGAGCTCACTGGGTAGTAGCGAAGACAAACATAGAGAATGGAGGGGCACCTGGGTGGCTCCATTGGCTCAGAGTCTGACTCTGACTCTGAACTTTGGCTCAGGTTATGATCTCAGGTGGTGGGGTTGAGCCCCATGTGTCTGGCTCTGAGCTCAGCAGGGAGAATACTTGAGATTCTTTCCCTCTCCCTCCCCTTCTGCCTCTCTCCCCACTCTTTCTGTGTGGAGACTTAAATCGTTAAAAATAAATAAATAAATAAATAAATAAATAAATAAAATAAATTGTTAAAAAAAAAAATGAAAACATGGCTCTCCCCGAGGAACTCTTGTTCCTCCATGGTGTTCAGTTCTTGTAAACTGATGGTCATCACCATCTTTTTTTTTAAAGATTTTATTTGTTTGTTTGTTTATAGAGAGTATGGGGGTCAGGCAGAAGGAGCCAGAGAGAGAATCCCAAGCAGGAGCATGAACCTGACTCAGGCCTGGATTGCACGACCCTAAGATCATGATCTAAGCCAAAATCAAGAGTCAGACATTTAGGGGTGCCTGGAAGCCTCAGTCCTTAAGCAACTGCCCTCAGCTCAGGTCATGATCCCAGGGTACTGGGATCGAGACCCGCATTAGACTCCCTACTCAGTGGGGAGGTTGCTTCTCCCTCTTCCACTCCCCCTGCTTTTGTTCCCTCTCTCGCTGTCTCTCTGTCAAATAAACAAATAAAATCTTAAAAAAAAAATAGTCAGACATTTAATTGACTGAGCCCCCAGATGCCCCCTGACCTTCATCTTCTACCCCAGCTCTCCAACTGCCATGTGCTACAATTCCCCTGCATTCATCTGTAAGCTTCCTGTTTTCAAGAACTCACACCTCCACTCCATTCACCCTGGCCACTCCCTGGACTTAGTCATCACCTAGAACTGCTGCATCTCCGAAAGCTTAAACTCTAATGTGCTGGTTTTTACCCCAATATCCTATCTTTCTGTTCTGAATAAATCCTGGTGCTCCTAATGGCGCCGTCGCAACACGCAGTGCAATAGAAGAAACCCAGTCTAGTACTCAAAACTGATGCTGAATAATTTAAATTTCTATTTAGTTTCTCAAGGAAACATGGGAGGTTGGGAGAAGGGAGTATGGAGCAGGAGCCCATTGAATACACAGCCCAATGTCTTTAAAATCCTCTTTCCCATTCAGCATTGTCCATTGAGATGGTAGCTTCTCCCCAAAACTCTCCCTTCCAACCCTACTTGGCTCCTTACCGTATTATCCTCCAGCTTCAAGTCCAGGCATTTCATGTGTCTTGGGTTTTGCATAACGGAGAAGAACCCTGAGGCTGGCTTAGCAAGCAGAAGCTCTTTCTTCTTCTATCACCATCCTACTCTCCTTGGGGGCCCCCCAATCTTACAACTCACTTCTAGAAGGGGAGGCAGACACCTCCTCCAAGAATCCTTCTGTGACCCCATATTCTGGGCTACGCACCCCTCATCTATCATGGCATCTGTCACACTGGTCTGGCATTTTGGTCTCAGCCACCAGATGGTGAACTTTGAGGACAGGAACTACGTCTTCCCTTTTATCATCCCCTGAACGTAACCAAGACCTTTAGCACAAATGTGACAAGACAGCCCATCTTAGATGGGACCTAGACTCTCCCTTGGTAGAATTATTTTCTTATGCTAATGCAGGAGTGGAAAGGGAGGGGACCTGACAAAAGAAGAGATTTGAGGGGAAGAGAATCAGCACGTACTGACACTTACTAGAAGCCATGGAGCCAAGCATTTATGCCACTGTATTCTTAAGTTCTGACAACCTCTCCATAAGGCAGGTAGTAGTAACACCCATTTTACAGATAAAGACACCAAGGCTCACAGAGATCAAGTAACTTAAGATCATATCATCACGGGTAAGTAGCAAAGCTTAGACTAAGTCTGATTCCAAAAATCCATGTCCTTTCCCAACGCTGTGAGAGGAGGATTTGATACCAGTGTATAACCCAATGGCTTTATAATTGAACAAATGCGGTAAACAGTCAATTCTCCTTGGGAAACTAGGTCAATTAACATGTTTTCCTCTGACCCATTTTCAGGCCAACATTCTCATATTTTCAGCATTTTTAAAAAAGATTTTATTTATTTATTTGATAGAGAGATCACAAGTAGGCAGAGAGGCAGGCAGAGAGTGAGGGGGAAGCAGGCTCCTCGCTGAGCAGAGAGCCTGATGTGGGGCTTGACCCGAGGACCCTGAGACCATGACCTGAGCTGAGGCTTAGGGCAGAGGCTTAACCCACTGAGCCACCCAGGTGCCCCATCATATTTTCAGCTGTTTCTGCTTCTTCTTCTTCTTCTTCTTCTTTTATTTTCAACTTCTTAACGCTTATTACCTTATCAAGAGAATGTGCTGGTGTATGTCCGTGAAGTTAGACGGGTGTATGTCCAAGTGTGTGGACTGTGTGTGGACTTGTGTATTACTGGGTTTCTAAGGTCTGCTGTTGGTTTCCCAAAGACTGCGAGGGATGACTTAAATGCTTTTCCTCCCCCCGCCTTTTCCTTCCTAAGGCTACCTAAGTACTCTGGGCCGGTCCCTATATAAGGTCCTTTCTGGGGAAATTGTTCAGTATTGTTGCTCCCAGTCCCCCCACCATGTTCCCCCCAGCCTTTCTCCGAGCATTTTTAGAACTGGTGGTTTCCTCAACTGTCAGCTGGTTAAGTCTTATTGCCAATGATTTTGGCTTTCCTTCTAGCAACAGTCAATGAGGAAAGTATTCAGTTGGTTCAGAAGCATTCTCTTAGCCAACAAAATATGAATACATTGAATTTCACTCTCTTCCCTGCTTCTTTCCCTCCAAGCCCTGACCAATGAGACACTGGTATTTGTCACTTGCCGTCAATCTGGTATTTCAGAAGACACACTACTGTGATACTACGTGGAGATTAAGGAAGTGGAGTTAGGGATGGAGTGGGAGTGCACATGAGTAGCTCATCCCGAAACCTGGCTTTCCCACCCCACCACAAAAAATAGAGGTTGAGCAAATGCCCAGATTTCCTCTGCTCTAACCGCAGAGGCAGAGAATCTGAGGGGCAGAAAGAGCTTAGAGAAATCGGCTCGGCTCACAGTTATTGTCAACCTCCCCACCCCAAACACACGCACAACACTTACCATCCCGTAGAATGGTTGTCCAAACTCTGCTTGAACTTCCCCAGAAACAGGCCGCTCACGGACCCCCACGCACTCCCTGACTGGTCTTTCTTCCGCTCACCATTGTCCCCTCTAAGACCAGATACTTGGATGGTCTCCGTGTCTGCTTCCTTCCTGTTGTTCCTGCTTCTCCTCCTGATTACACACACACACCCCAGCACTGGCCCAAGAACGCAACGGGTAGGCCGACTGGGGAGACAGCATTCACTGTGGCTCTCGCAGGGAGGTATGAAGTCCCCCCATCCCTAGCAACAACTTGTTGGACCTCTGAGTTCAGGATATTAGGCAGCGTCTAGAGCCTGGCTATGGGAAGGGTGCTATGGGGGAGAGCATTCCAGAAAGGAGTTGGGCCTTGCCTGGGATGGAGGGCTATGATGCCCATCCCTTCTCTTTGGGGAGTTAACCCTCTCTGTCCTCCTCTCACACACACACTCCATCACAGACGTGGTCACTCAGCTCAGTCCCTTTCTGGGAAAAATGTGATGCCGGTCAGGACCCTACTCAGTGAAGAGCTTCTGGTTAGAATAATACACATGAAAGTGATTTATGAGGCATGAGTTACCACGAGCCCAATGGGAAGACAGGAAGGCCATCGGGGTGACCCATTCCTGGGCCCCGCTGACACTCACCCTCCTTAACCCTCGAGGCCACTAAGCCTGGGCTTGGGCTCAGTCTCCGCACGGTCCATCTGGGCCTCACCGTGCAGTTCTTTGCATCATCCCACTGCTTCTCTTCGCGGGGGTGCAACGCGCACCCTCCCCCGGTGCAGCGAGCTCCTTCAGTCCCGCATTGTCTGCGTCTGTACCTTGCATGCACCTGGCACAGAGCTCGGCTTATTGCCCCGTGAGCTCATAGTCCTTTGACCTGTAAACACGCTCTTGGTGGCCCAGCTTTGCTAACTAGATGAAACAGAGGAAGAGCACTCTGACCTTGGCTCCGACTCCCGGTTATACCTCCTCCAGGCTGGCTGGTAGGAGGACAGGAGGGAAAGACAGGCACCAAGCAGCAGGGAGAGAAGAGACTGGCCCTGTTCTTGTAGCTGCAGCCGAGGGAGGAGGCACCCAGCGGGCGGCGGTAAGTGTGAGGCACCGCCTGGCACAGCCCTCGGGGAGCAAAGCCCAGCCCCAGCGAGCACAGCGCACACAACCGCAACCTCCATGGCCTGCCTCGAGCCCCTGCTCCAGCTCCACACCCCAAGAATGTCTGGAGGAGCTACGGCCCCCACGTGCGGTGCCTCTAGCTCCCCCAGTCTCCCTCTTGCTCCCACCCCAGGGTCTTCTTTACCCACAGTTCCTCCCTCACCTCCCCATCCAGGCCCTTCTCCAATCTCCGCAGTGCCCCCCGACTGACTGCTGTTCTCCTGGGATCCGCCTGCCGCCCTTCCCAACCCCATGGCCTTCATGACCCATGCAAGATGGCCAACTGACGTCGCCTGCTCAGAAGGCAAAGCTGAGCTGTCACGTGTCCCATCGTCCGGTCAAGTGTGCCACCTCTCATGAAAGCCCAGCTCCCCGCCACTGGAGACTCGCCCCTGAGCCATTTTCGTGAGCCGCTGGACGACCCCCCGCCCACCTGGGTCCTGTTCTTCTCTATGAAATCCCGATCTAACCTCACAGCTGCAGAGAAGCGAGCTGTGTCGACACTGGTGGATTCCGGGTGCCCGTCCCAATCACTCAGTAGTCATAAGGGTAACCTCTCACGTGGTTCAGCCTTTACTATTTTGGAAATAACGGTATCATTTGTTCCCAGAACAAGCCGGTGGGGACAGGCGTCAGTAGCCCCTTACACATACGAGCTCCCTGCAGCTCGGCATCAGTGACTCACCCAGCACCACGGCCGGTCAGACACTGAGCCCCAGCTCAGACTCAGACTCATGGGCTCCCTTGTCCAGTGGCCCGAGGGCCCCCCGAGAACTCTCATTACTAACTGCCCGGTGGCTTGGACAGAGCCAGTCCTGTTTTCTCTGTGCTTCCTTGTTTTGTCAGCTGTGCTTGGAGCGAAGGGTCTATGACATTGTGTGGACGGGAAGTCGCGGTGATCAGGGACACGACCGTCCTGTCTCCGATCCTCCCTGAGAATCCAGGACAGCAGTCTGCCCACCAGAGGAATTCGGCCTGGGGGCGAGGGCAGGTACCACCGGCAAGAGCTTTTCACCTTCGGGGTGCAGCAAACCCTACAGGCAGCAACGTAGGCCCCCGCTAACCAAGGGCCAGGAGTAATGCAGTTCTTTATTGACATCTTTATTGACATTATTCAGCCTCACAACACGTTTCCATGGGAGGTATTGTTATCGGCAAACGAGGAAACTGATGTTCAGAGACGGGGAACCAGGGTGCGACCCACCTCTGTCCGAGTTCGAAAGGAGCACATAAATAGCAGAAGTCAATATATATTTTAAAAATATGATAATCCCTTACTCCCTGAAGGTCTATCATACCCTTGACTCTTCCTTTCCCAGAAAACAGAATTCAGGGAGAGGAAAGCAAGGGCAGGATGTACTTCATACATGAACCCACGCACACAGACACACAGACACACAGACACACACACACACACACACAGGTCAGTTTTGCCTATCACCACCACCCTGGATTTCCTAGCCAGGGTGCGGGTTATGAGGGGGTGGAAGTCATTTTTCCCAGGACCCTAGTCCTCATCCCCTTCCCTGGTACTAAATAAAAGTGAATAAATACTAAATAAATACAACGGCTCCCCGTCCCCCTTCCCCACTGGCTTCCCCCTCCCTCCCGTGACCAGCAGGGCAGAGGGGGCAGTGTAGATGGGGACGGTTTCCCAGCCCCTTCCATTCACCACCCGTCCCTGCCGTCCAGGGCAGGAAATCAGGGCAGGGCCAGCCTGCGAGTCGGGGGCGGGGAGGAGTGCGGGCCTCATGCTCTCCGCCCCTCCCCGCCGAGATACCCGCGGTATCTGCGTGTCTGCGTGTCCGTGTGTCCGCAGGAGGCAGCCGGGGAGGCCCCGTCTTTCTCCCAACTCAGTCCGAGGCCCCGGTGCCCGGCAAGGGCAGCGGGGAGGATGAGGTTATTTCCTGCCCGCCCAAGGGCGCCGCCGGAGGATCTCCAGAATCTGAGCCTTGCGGTGCAGCCAGTCCTGCGGAGGGGGACGGGGTGTGGACGGCGCTGGCCGGGGCACGAAGAAGCTGTAGCGCAGGCGAGCGTTCTGGGGGTTGCCGGCCACCAGGACCTGCAGCGTGAGCGGCTGGGCCAGCGGCCCGTGGCCCGCCAGCGTCTCGGAGGCTGCCGTGGCCCCACTGTAGCGGAGGCTGACCCCCCCGGGCAGGACCACGTCCGTGGGCGAGGGCATCAGCGTGTACTCTCCGTTGAGGGCGTAGGAGCCATCTGGAAGCTTTAGGGCCAGATAGAGACTGCGGACCCCAGGGGACCCCTGCTGCCGGACCAGGATATGCGTGGCCCCCGCGGGGATAGTGACCACGTTGTTGTATCCGTACCTGAGCCGAAAGAGAAGACAGGGGCTCAGCATCTTTCCGAATCTCCTCAGCCCTTCTGAGCCGCTTGTACAATTGTGTGTGTGAGTCTGTGTGCGCAGAGGGGTGTCTCCCCACCCAGAGGGGTGTCCGGCCTGGATCTGAGCTCCCTGCCAATGCGCCCTCCTCCCTCTCCTGTCTAGACCCCTGACTGAGGTTCCCTTCTGAGCCCACCTCTTCCCAGCCGGTCCAGTTCCTACTCTCCCTCCAGGAGCAAGTCACCCCCCTCCCCAGGAATCCCTCCCTGAGGCCCACCAGGGCCCTCGCGTCAGCCCCAAGCTGTCTGTTGAACACATGGGACACTGTGCTCGAACAACTTACTCATCCGTCTCCCTCACTAGACTGTCAGCTCTCTGAGAGGACAGACAGTGTCAAGTTCACCTCTGTACCCCAAGGGCCAGGAAGGGGGAAATCAATAGCGAATGAACCTGAATTTTCTGAAGGAGCCAGACTGTTTACTGCAGCTGGAACCATCCCCACCGCACACCATGCACTTGTCAAACTTCTTTTTGGAGCCAATGACACGGTCACAGCCTGCATGGATACAGCGGCCCTGGACACAGACCGACGAGCTGTCCGGGGAACAGGGAGTCCCATCTACTACCTGCCAAGGGAAGGAGAGATGCAAAGGATTCTTCCTTAGTTAGGAGGGGTTGGTGAGCCAGACCAGACCCACATCCCACCCAGGAGGGGACGTCAGAAAGGCTGGGTGGGAGGGGACGAAGATGGGGTGTGGGGTGAGTCCCAGCCCTGTGAAGGGGGAATAATCCTAACGATACTAATTATAAAAGCCACCATTTCCAGAAGACTCCCTCACAATCGGGCACTTTGCTAAGTGCCTTATAAACTAGAATATAGATCTCACACACTGTTGGAGGTTTCTAGACACAGAACACTGTGGTTTAGAAAGATGAAGAGACTTTCCCAAAGATGAGCCGGCTGGCAAGCGGAGGGGCCACGAGGGAAATGGGCAGGTCTGAGTCTCAGCACCAGCCCGGAACCTTGATGGTAGCGACCCAGACGGCCGCTAGAGGGCGGCCGACGAGCAAGGATGCTCCCCGGGGGAGGGCCAAAACCTCTGCGAGGGCCCGTTCTTCCTTTGGGCTTTCACAAGCCGCCCTCTCCCAGAGAAGGGGTGCAGGGACGCCACAGTCTCCAAGACGCCTGTCCAGTGAGCGTCTGGCCTCCCATGAGCCGGACGAGGCCACCCATGTAAGTGATAGAGGAGCCCACAGAAAGGGGGTCAAAGACTTGCCCAGAAGGCCACATCCGTTCTCAGGCAATAGAGAGATGGGACCCGGGAGACAGAAGAGAGAGAAAAAGAACCCAAGGGAAAGGGGATGGGCTGGAGCTGCCTGACTGGGAACCGATCCAGAGTCTGGGGACTGGTTTCCAAATATCCGCGGATGGGAAAGTGTGAATGGACCCTGGGCGGGCCTGGAATGGCCGCGGGAGGGTCTTTGCCATCAGAGAGCAGGGGGCTTCGGGACAGTGAGCAAGCAGGGGCCTGGGGGCACCTGGTCCTCACCCGAGGTTCCAGCACGTAGTAGTAGCCCAGGGCCCGGGCCTGGCAGGTGAGCTTGCACTGGTCCCGGGGGGCTACCCCCGTGTAGCGAGGGACCCAGTCCATGGGCCCTGGGAAGCTCTTGAAGAGGTCAGTGCGGTGGTTGAAAGCGGCACACTGCTCGTCACGGAAGGTCAGTGCTGTAGGGGTGAAACCGGCGGTCAGGGTCCTCTTTGCCCACTACATTCCCCGTGAGCCCCTCCACGTAAGCCCCTCAGAGCACAGCCTGGCACCTCTCTCCCCTGCAGACCACCACAGAAGGTTCCTGGAGGGTGAAATTACTTCCCTCAACAGCAGGGACTGCCTCCCCCCCCACACGCCGCCCCACTCCAGGGACCATGGGTCCTGCTCTACGAGCATTCCCCCCAGTGGCTTCTGCCCCTCCCGCTCCTCACCTGAGCCAGTTGGGCAGTCCTGGGTGTTGCAGGAACGGAAGCGGGTGCGGCGACCCTCGCAGTACTTGCCGCCATTCCGGGGGACTGGCCGCGTGCAGTCCCGGGACGAGAACTGGACGCCACCACCACAGCTCCGAGAGCAGTCGCCCCATGACCCCCAGGGACCCCAGCCACCAGCCTGGGGGATCTGCAGAAGCACAGAATGAAGGGGCGGGATCAATACCCTCTCTTTGGATCAGGGCCAGCCCCACTCCTTCAGACCCCCTGCTGCATCCCTGGCCCGGGATCTCACATTAAAGTCCTGCAGCTGGTCCACGTGGAGGCAGCGGCCCCCCATGCAGGCCTGTGACGGCCCACAGGGAGTGCCATCAGCCCAGGGTGAATGCTTGGTCTGGCACATGGCATGGCCGTTGAGATGGCCGGAACACCAGAGAGCAGCACAGGGCGGTGGCAGCTGGGGACAATGGCGTGAGTCGGGACCAAAGGTCAGCTGACACTGGCGATCGGCGTCATAGTCCTTGCCAGGGAAAGTCACAGGCAGATGCAGGGGAGCCGCTGGCTTGTCTAAGAGACAGTGCCCTGGGGAGGAGATGGGGTAGGAAGTTAGCAATGGGCTGAGGGAACATTCTAGTTGCTAGCTGAAAGTGGGGACTCCCTGGGGCCTGATGGGTCCTAGAATCCAAATCCTTGGGCTGGAAAAGGCTGTGAAGAGCTGATACAATGTATTGGGTGCTTATTACACGATGAACCTTTCTCATAAACCACGGAGAGCAGCTCCGAGGTGGCGATCGTCTCCTGCTGGCTTTACCGACCAGCCACACGAAGCTCACACTCACGCATCTACACTTGTCCAAGGAACAGAATCAGGCCGGGAACCCGAAGCGCTAAGTCTTCCGACCTCTTCTAACCGACTACAGACCTCTTGAATAGGCTTAGTCTCCGCAGCCCTGCCCAGAAGTGGCCACCCTGCCAGGCTTGCACACCTCCAGTGACGGGCAGTCACTCCCTTCCCAGCCAGCCTGTTCTCGTGTGAAGGGTTCTGACCCTTAAAAGGTCAGATCTCATTCTATAGCACCAAAAGTCGCCTCCCTTGGCTGCACTATTTATGCTAGAGGAAGTGGGAACCACACAAAGACAGAAGCATTTCTCACCCCATCCTACACTGCAGAGGAAACCCACTGGAGGCAGGCAGTCCGGCCCGTACAGATTGCGGCAGAAGAGAAAACACAGTGCAGGGAGCAGGGACGGGGCGCTGCTCGGGGCGGGGGGCTGCTGTCTGCTTACCGTAGCCATTGTCCAGGAAGTCAGTGATGAAGCGGGCGCTGCAGGGGGACCAGGGCTCCTCGGGGTCCACATGGGCCATCACAGGAGCCATGACATGGCGGGAGGTGCTCCCAGGCCCATTCAGACCGACACATGGTTTTGAGTTGTCATGGAGCATGTTGAAGACGTGACCTGTGACAGCAGAGGCCTTGCTAGGGTTGCAGGGTCCCATCTCTGTGCCCTCAGGGGGCTTCAAGCCCAGAATAACCTGGGTGCAGCTGTGGGGGGCCAGATCCATTCCCTACCCCACCCACACTGCCCCCCATCTCCTTCTGGGGCTCCAGTATGGAGCCCCCACAGCTCTGTCTCCCCTTCCCCCCAAACATGCAGGGCACCTCCCGACCCTCTTTTCCTTTGTAGCCAGCATTCCGAACCCTGAACCCAGCCACTCCGTCACTGACCCTCCTGAATAACATCTCTTTCAATAGGGTGCCCTCCCCAGACACACGCACGCGCACGCACACAGCGCTCACGGTAAGTTTCCGCACACTATCTCATTCAATAAAAAAAAATCTAAATATCTACACCCACAGCAGAAAAAGTTAATGGCCATGGAGCTAGGCCTGGGCAGGAGGAAGAATCACTCTGTGACCCCTTCCTCCCTCCAGTGAGCTCACTGTCCCCTTCCCCTGCCCCGACAGCTGTCCCAGGCCGCCCTGTTGCCCCGCAGCCCCATTCCCACGTTACCCAGTTCGTGAGCAGCAGTGAAGGCCGACTGGAGCCCGTCGTCCTCCACGATAGCACAGCTCCGAGCTGGGTCACACACAGTGCCCACGTCAGCCATGCCCAGAGTGTCACAGGTGGAGACCCCACACAGGTCCTGTGGGGAGGTAGCATACAAGGTGCATGAGGAACCGGGACCCCCGGGTCCACTGGGACAAGATCTAGCTTCATGGGCGACCTGGGCCCCGAGTAGCCAGCGCCGTTGGGACCCGCATGGCATACGGGGCAGCATGGCCAGGGCCAGGTGCCCCGTGGAACACCTCCAGGGGCACCGTTTCTAGCACAGCAGACACAAGGGGCTTCTTGGAGCTGATTGGGGCCTCACCTGCCGGGTGAACAGGATGGCCGTGTCAAAGTGGTCAGGGTCCGAGTCCTCGGGGGTGTTGAGTCCCCGCTGCCAGGCGCAGAAGCTGCGCAGGGTCTGGGCGGCACTGGGTCCCACCTGAGGCCCTTCCTCGCCCGGCCCCAAAATCACGAGCCGCGTCACCACCAAGCTGACTGGGTTGCGGATGCTGGGGTGCTTGAAGGCCTTGGCGGCCGCCGCCATGACTGTCAGCAGGTAACGCTTCAGCCCTGCGCCGTGAAACGCTGCCATCTTGTCGTCTGCCACGACCAGCGTCTCCACAAATCTACTCAGTGAAGCGAAGCGCTAGATGGGGAGAGAGGAGGGGAGCATCCTGAGAGAGCCTCCCGGACCCGAGGCTCCTCTCCCCCTCCCTTACTTTCTGGGTCTGCAACTCAGCAGAGCCAGCTGGGCCCCACATACCCCAGGGGATTCCTGACGGGTCTTGGTTGGGCCCTCCCCACCCCCACCCCAAGTTCCAGGGCTTTCGTGGTAACTCAAAGAAATCAGCTGTTGGTTCTAAGGAGGGGAGGGGAAGGGGGATGCCACGTCCCAGGGCAGGGCTTCGTGTGAGCCCCAGAGGTGAAAAGCAGCTGGGACTGCCTCTGGGAGGGGCTCTGGGGTCCCCCAGGCCTGAGTGCTCAGGGCCCGCAGGCCTGGAGCTAGAGGGCCGGGCTGCAACGTGTCTGCCCTGTGTGGTTGGAGGAACAATTCAGTCAGCAGCTAGGGCCCGGGCCAGATCTTGGCGTGGCGGGTGTGGAGGGATAGCGGCTGGTCTGGATTAAAGCGAGAGAGGGAGGGAGGGAAGAAGGGGGAGGCCGGCCGTGGGAGGGAGGGAAGGATGGAGCTTCGGGCAGCGGCAGCCCTGCAGTCAGTGCACAGCGTGGGAAGGGGACTGAGCAGAAGGCGCATGGGCTATCTTTCCTCCCCGTCCACTTTTGCCCTACTTTGCAGTTTGCCAGAACTATTTGGAAAGCGGCGCCAGAAGCCAGAGGCCAGTCCCTGGGGCTTCAAACCTCAGTCCTTTAGCCGGCAGTGGGGGGGCGAAAACCAAATTTGGGGCACGGAAAAGAGTCAAGGCCCAGGGGGCTGTTGGGAAAGCTTTCTGGCAGGAGATGGTTCCAGTAGAGTGCCTTGGCCAAGCAGGGCTGGGGTGGGCAGAAGGGTGCCCCTTCCCAGCAGAGAGTCTCTGACCCACCTCTGGGAGCCCTTCTGGTGTCAGCAGCTGGGGCAGGGAGCATCCAGAGCCTTCCCAAGAGAGGAGGCTAGCGGAGAGAGGAGAGGCAGGCAGAAGGCAGGAAAGAAGCGGCACGGCCAGCAGTGGAAGTGGGTGGGGAGAGGGTGAATAGGGGTCAGTAGGACAGACATGGCGGGAGTAGCTGCAGGACACAGACTCCACGGCTGCCTACCTTGGCTCTTCGAGGGCTGGGGCTGGGATTCCCGGGAGGAGCCTTGACGTTGCACATGGGGCCCTGGCTGCTGGCAGGACTCTTCCGGCGGAGGATGTGAGCCCCAGGGCCCCCGGCAGAGTTAAGGGTGCCTCCCTCCAGGGGCTGGATGTGGAGTTCGGTCCCCCGATACTGCAGCACCCCTAACAGGGCTCCCCCGTCCCAGTGCAGAGATGCCACCGACTCCGGATCTCCGTTGACAGTGCCGGTGAGGTAGGTCCCTGGCTCGGCCCCTCCCAGCAGCTCAGGTGCTTGGCCCAGGTACTGCACCGTCAGCCCCTCCACCCGCACGCCGGGGTCCTGCTCCAGCTCTAGAAGCAGCGTCTCCCCAAAGGCTGGCAAGCGGTACAGAAGCCTGGCAGGGGCGCCTGAACCCGGCAGGACGCTGCCATTGAGCTTCTCTGGAAACACGATCTCCTCCTCCCGGGGGAGGGGGCTGGCGGGCCGGGCCGAGGGCAGGAGCGAGGCCAGCGGCAGCAGCAGCAGCAGCAGCCGTCCCACTGGGCGAGAGATGGGCACAGTGGGGAGCAGTGGGCGGGCGTGGACTCCCCGCAGCCAGCACTCCGCCAAGCTCCTCCTGGGATGCCAGTCTGTCCGGGACATGGCACTGGTGCCGCAGCTGCGAGGGATTGAGGCTGTCTGGGCACCCAGTTCTCCCTGCCCTGGCTTTGGAAAGCTCCTCTCTACAGCCTGGGGGCTCGGGACTTGTGCCAGGCTCAGAGGCAGAGTTTTCAGAGGGGCTGGGGACCTTCAGAGGAGATGGCGAAAACTTGGCCCCCAGGCTCAGGAGAGGCGCCGAGTGGCCTGGCTCTTCCAAACTCTCCTCTCCTGGGTCTTTGTCTCTCCCTGCCCCTGTCTTCTGCAGCTTCTCTGGCCTCTCCTTCTGGGCTTCCTCAGACTGTCTGGCTTTGCCTCTGTGCCTGCCCTGTCTCTGGCTCCTTCCGCTGTGCCTTTGTCTCTGTCTCTCTCCTCCTCTCGCGCTCGCCCGTGTCTATGTGTCTGGGGGTCTCCCTGTGGGCTCTTCCCAGCCTCTCTCCGCGCCGGCTCTTTTAAGCGTCCTGAGCTTCTGCGATTGGCTGATCTATAAGCCATTCAGCCAGGAGCTCTGTTGGTAGGACTCAGATGGGTGTTTCATTGCTTCCCAAAAATCCTAGTTTTTGTTTTCCTTTAAAAAAAAAAAATGGGACTTGCCCAGGGGAGGGGAATCTCTAGCAGCCGGATGGGTCCCAGGCACTGGGCCAGCTGATGACGTAGCCTTTCCCCAAACCCCACGGTCGGCTCTCAGCTGTCTCTTTCCCTTTTTGGTGGGACAGAGCCCCAAGAGGGGTAGGAAGTAAGGGAAAAGGGCCTGGTCAACACGCACAGAAAGGCCATGGTCCCGGGAGAATTCTCGCTTCCATTCTCTAATCTGGCATGGCCTCCCTTTTCTCAGGGCTTCCTCGAGCTGCCCTCTGCCCCTAGAGGCTAGTTGCCAGAGCTGAGGCAGCTGAGCTCTGAGCCAGGGAAAGACCATGGGGAACAGGTAAGGAAGCACCAAGAGGGCAGAACAAAGGAAGGAGGTGGCTGGACCTGGCTCAGGACGGGACCAAGCACTGAGAGAGAGAAAAGGCTGCAGGGATGTGGGACAGGCGAGGAGACAGTGATCAGGGAGTTTACTGCCCAAAGGTAGGATGGGTCTGCTTAGAATGGGTACACGGAGCAGGCAGAGCGAAGGCAGGAGGGGTTAATGACTTTTCCTTTTATAGAAGGAGGATCCAGGGTAGCACCTCCCCTCCTTTAACACTCCTCTCCTTCAAGCTCCCTGCTCCTGAGTTACCACTACCCACCCCCTCCAAAGCCCAGAACAGCCAATCCGCCTCCATTCCCCGCAGGGCTCCCCCCCACCCCACCCCCGCCACTTCCTGACCCCCACTTCCCTGGCCCAGCTCCCAGTAGCTTCCCCCAGGCTCTTGGAGCTGTTCCTACCCACTCCCAACTGCCCTAAATCCTCCCCCAGCCTCAAGTCAGCCAGCCCCCAGCACAGAAAGACTTGTTCTCTTAGGAACCCAGCTGCACCGAAAGTCAGTCCATCCTAGGGAATCCCCACCTGGCTCCCTCCTTTGGCCCCACCTTGCCCTGAGAACACAGTCGTTCCTGGAATATCTAGTGATTTTTTATTTCTCATTCCCCATGGGACGCGGAGAAGGTGGAGGCTGCCCTGTGTATTCAGGGAAATCAGAGTCCTGAAAAATGGGAACCCAGTGCCTGAGGTGGGGAGAGTGTCTAGGGAGGCAGAGGTAGTGGTAGGAGAAGGAAGCCAAAGGATTCCCTTGGTTGGGTTCTGGATGGGAAAGAACTCAGCAGAGAGGTCTTGGGGGTAGACACTCGAGATAAAGAAGTTAAGGGTACAGAAGTAGAGGCAATTTCTGCCCACTCCATGCCACGGCCACTCCTTTCCCCAGGATATCCCCAGGAAAGAGAATGCAGTCAGCGGTCCCTTTCCTTTCCCAGAGGCACATCACCTGCCCCTACCCCCATTCCTCTACCCATTCTCTGCCTTGTCACCTCCTGTCTCCCAGATCATATCCGCCAGAATGCTTCCTTTCCCCCTCCCTTCCTGCTCAGGTCGTGACTACCTGCCCCTGATGCCCACCACTTTCTGAACTGCCCACCACGGCCAGACCACCTCTTGACCCGCCATGTGCCCTAACTCTGGAGGGGGCTGGGGCTGCGGGAGTCAGACAAAGGACAGGAGACCAGGAGGGGCAGGGCCAAGAGGAGCTATCACCAGTGGACTCTCACTGCCCCTTTCCAACCCCCCATCTGAGATGAGGACAAAGGGGGTGACTAAGCAGTGAAAGACAAAGGGCCTTAGAGTCACAGCAGCAGTGTGTGGGGGTGTTGGCCACAGGGAGAAGGCACAAAAGATGCAGTGTCCTAGGGAGCCCCCCAGGAGCCCTCACCCCAGTATCCCAGCTCAAGCTGCCTCCAGGGCCAAGCAGCTCAGACTCTATCCTGACTTCTCCGAGGCTGGATTAGGGCAAATAAATGCAGTCCCCCCACCTCCAGCATCGCCCTGCCCCCTCATCACGTTCACTGCGTTCCAGCCACAGAGGGAGAGCAGGCTCAGGGAAAGGGTGGGGGGAGTGAGGGAGACAGGGAGGCAGAGCCTCTCTGCCTGGCTGTGGGGGCTGCCCAGTCCACCCCGGGTCCCAGTCAGTTCCCACAGCCAGGGATGTGGCCCCACCCTTTGGGACGGTTCCCATTAGGTCAACTCCCAGGCTAGAAGTCTGGCTTTCCCCTCTTTCTTCACAGCTAAGAATTCCCTGTCTCTGCCACTTTCCTGGTCTGTCTGCTCCACCCTGCAGCACTGCTGGTGGGCCGTCTCAGGGACCCTGTTGGGGGGGGGGTGGATCTGGGGACCGGCCTCTTTCCAGGCTCAGAGTGGGAGGCCTGTGCAAACTCAACGGGTGGCCCAGCTAGAGCTGGGCTGGGAGGCACAGGGAGCGAGCTGGAACTAGCCTCCAAGGCTGCAAAACTCGTGGTCTCTTCCATGCAGAATTGGGATCAGACTTCTGGAGGCACGGCGTTCCCATGCGATGCCACTGGCCAGGGTCAGAAAGACAGGAGGGAAAAGAGGACTTGACCCAGGCCGGAAGTAGGGAATGAAACATCTCTAAGGGCGCTTCTGTAGCTTCTGGAAACCTGGCAGACATCAGGGTCACCCAGAGGGGGCCTCCTCTCCCCATCTGGGCTGAGGTGGCTCCTCTGCACCCAGCAGCCTGCTCCAACGCTGGTGGCCTTGGCGTCCTCCTCTTTCGTTTTGGTTTGGCGGGCGCTCTCAGACCCGCCCAGCCGCGCTCGGGCCCCCGTTCGCGAGCCCGTTGGGGCCATCTGGAAATGAGCTGGCTCTCTCCGCTCCCAATCTTTTGGCAAAGCCTGGGGCTGGCTGTCCCGGGAGGGCCGGGCTCCGACGCCGCCACCCGGAGCGCGGCTCGGGCAGGGGGCGGGGAAGCGCACGGGCCAGCGAGCGCCGGGCCCCGCGGGAGCCACAACTTGCTCCGACTCCCGCCTCCGCGAGTCCGCCACGGGCGGCGAGCACCGTGCGCGGCCGCCGCTCCGAGAGCGAGAGCGGAGCCTCGGCGCGCAAGCCGGATGCTGTCGGCTCGCGGCGGCCGCGGCCCCGCCAGCTTCTAAGAGGGAGGCCCCGTGGTGCCCATAGGCGGGAAGCCGCCAGGGGGCGCTCGGGAGGCACTTCCGCCCGTTCTCCTTCCCGCAGTCCGCGGCGGGGCAAGATGGCGGCGCTGAGGGCTCTGCGCAGCCTCCGGGGCGTCGCGGCCCAGGCGCTGCGGCCCGGAGCCGGGGGTCGGCTGCCGGTACAGCCCAGCAGGTGAGACTCCCGGCGGCCCTCGACGCGTAGCCCCCGACGCCAGGATTTCTGGGGTCCGGCGCCTCCGCGGGCCTTGTGACCCCCTAGGAAAGAATGACCCAGGCCTGTGACCCCTCGCCCAGGCCTGCTGTCCGGGGCTCCAGCATGCAGTGGCGTCCGCTCCGGCCGAGGGAGGGAAGAGGGGTGAAATCAGCTGGGGGGGGGGACCCTGCTCCTGAACGTTAGCGATAGTGTCACCTTCCCCTTGTGCCCTGCTTCTCCCGAATGCCATCATGGGTGGCGTGTAGCTGGTGAAGTCTCCTTAAACGAGAAGAGGGAAGCACTCCTGGAGTTCAAGGAGGAACACAAACGCAGATACCTTCCCCACGTGTCCCCCTCCCCCCCCCAACGTGGTCCCCAGAACAACACTCAGGCTGAGCCACGGAGTCATGCCCCTCCCCCCCGCCCCTGCACCGGCACTGCACCGCACACCTCTTCGTCTTGGGTTGACCTTGAATACACACCTTGCTTGCATTCATAATGCCCCAGGTGGAAATACGAATGCGGTGAGAAGTTGAAGGAGCTGGGATCCCCAGCCTTGCATGCGTAGGGGTGATGGGTGTAGTGATTGCAAGAATAAGTTGTTAGTAGGAATGGAAATTCTGGAGTTCCAGCTTGTTCTGCTAAAGCTGCACTGTGTGCCAGTGACTTGGCATTGGGGAATCCGCGGGACCCTTCCCTGGGCCCACCGGAGAGTGAACGGGAACACTGAAACCAACCAGTTGAGGCCCCGTGTCTAGGATCTGTCTTTAACTCCCTAGAGGTGCTCAGCAATGGCAGCCAGATGTGGATTGGGCAGAGCAGTTTGGGGGAGCTGTCATGTACCCCACCAAAGAAACAGCCCACTGGAAGCCTCCACCTTGGAATGGTGAGTTCCCAGAGCCCCTGCCCCGACTCGCCCCCCATCCTTTCCCTAAGCTGATTTCTGAGTGCTCTTGAACTCGATGTCAGGGCAAGTTTGGGCCCTCATCCTTTTTGCTTCTTTCACCAGCACTTCAACAGAGTAACACCGATAATAGGGCAGGTGTTTGTCAGTAGAGAAGGAAAAGAAGAACGTTCCAGGAGAAAAAGAGTAGATCCTCGTCAGCCTTTGGAGGTCCTTACCAGATTTATATTTTTAGCTTCAGCTTTTTCCAGAGGTTCAATGTATTTCCATCTTCCTTTGGTAAAAAAGGTGTTTTTTTCCAGCGGTACCCAAATGCAATCTTCCAGACTATGAAGCATTTTTCCCCATCAAAAGTAGCTCTTCTTTGTGACTTTTTGATTTAGATCAGTGGTACCCACGTTTTCCTTAATTTCTCAGGAATGAAACATTTTAGTTACCTTTGGCTCTTTTTTTTCTCTCTTGTCCTCCTTAAGTCCAAGAAGTCACCAAACCATGCAGATTCTTTTATAATGTTCCACATCGGACCATCTTGTCCTTTTTGTTCAGATCTATTTTGTACTAGACCTTAGTTACTCAGGCATCTCCTCACTGGGTTCCTGCCACTGATCTGGTCCCCCGCCAGCTTTGCATCACAGTGTAATCACCCCCATCTTCCCCAAACACCGTTTTACCATGGCCTTCATTCTCTTGCTCAGAAACCTTCAGAAGACTTTCCATTACTTTTCAAAAATCTAATAGTAACAGGGCCGGGTGTTGAACCACATATTAGGCGTTTGATAGGCATTATTTCACCTAGTCCTCGCAAAAACTCCATGAGAGTGAGATTAGTGTTATGCTACTCTTGAGAAAATCGTGGTGCAGGGAGATCACAAAACTTGATCAAGGACACACACACGGCTTTGTACTTGGGTCTGTCTGACTCCAGAGCCCCTGGTGAAGAATTTTGGTTGAAAAGTTAAACTCTGGTTTCAGTTTTCTGCTCTCCCATTTACCGGCGAATAAAGTGCCTGTTTCGTAGCATCACTGTAAGGGTTAAATGGGGTCATAACCATCAGAACCAGTTAGTGTAGTGATTGGCCCGTGGTAAATCTGCTGTAAGTGTGGTTATTAATGATAATTAATGATACCGATAATTGAAACACTAGCCCCTACTGTCTGCCCACACTCATCTTCTGCTTCTTGGTAGAGAAGGAGTTCCACAGAGACGTCCTTGTTCCCAGAGTTTGACCTTTGCTGATTCCATAGCCTAGGAAGGCTCTCCTGTCTACCTCTTTGAGTCATTCCCATGCCCTGTTTTTAAGAACCGCCTCCCATCCCGCCTCCATGAAGTCTTCACAGCGTTCTTCTCTCCCTTTAAATACTTGACAGCTGAGCCGCTTATTTGGTAACTTGTCAATTTGGCCTCTGCTACCTGTTCCTCCCACGGACTTATTTCCCTGTTAAACTGTATGCTTTTTGAGGGTGAGCATTGCCATTCGGTAGTAGTCAGAATGAAGTACACATTTCCTGATTGGTTGGGCATTCATCAGATAGACTTGGGGTGGATCGTTCTGGTTAAGGATGTGGACTGTGTTGCTGAACACGTTGAGATCAGTCCTGACTCTGCCACTTGCCCGCTCTCTGAGAAGTCATTTGTTCTCTCTGGCTTCAGTTTCACCAATAAAATGAGGATAATAATAGTACCTACTACTCGTGTGGCTGTTAGGTGAATTAAGTTAATTAAAATCAGTGAAGGGCTTAGAGTAGTGCTTGGCACATAATAAGGACTATATGAATGTTATTAGTATTGTCATCTTTATTTTCTTTTAAAGACTTAACTTATTTGCATGCGTGCACACGTGTGTGGTGGGGGAGAGGCAGAGGAAGAGAGAGAATCTTTTTTTTTTTTTAAAGATTTTATTTACTTATCGGACAGACAGAGATCACAAGTAGGCAGAGAGGCAGGCAGAGAAAGAAGAGGAAACAGGTTCCCTGCTGAGCAGAGAGCCCGATGCAGGGCTCGATCCCAAGACCTTGGGATTGTGACCTGAGCCGAAGGCAGAGGCTTTAACCCACTGAGCCACGCAGGCACCCCGAGAGAGAGAATCCTTACACAGACTCTGCAGAGTGCAGGCCCAACTCAGGGCTTGATCTCAGGACCCTGAGATCATGACCTGAGCCGAAAGCAAGAGTTAGCTGCTTGGGGCGCTTGGGTGGCTCAGTGGGTTAAAGCCTCTGCCTTTGGTTCAGGCTCCTGGGATCGAGCCCTGCATTGGGTTCTTTACTCAGCAGGGAACCTGCTCCCCTGTCTCTTTCTTCTTGCCTCTCTGCCTACTTGTGATCTCTGTCAAATAAATAAATAAAATCTTAAAAAAAAAAAAAAAAAAAGTTAGCTGCTTAACCAACTGAGGCACCCAGGGGCCCCAGTATTGCCATATTTAAAAAGGTATCTGGGAGACACGGAAAGAGTAAGGGTCTTGTGTGGTCCCTCTTGTCAGGAAATTTAGATCTTCCTCCCCTTTTTCCCATGTAATGGTCTTCTTCCTGCTTAGGTTGGCAATTAGGGAATCAGCAGGGTGCGGAGTGACGGGGAAGGCCGTAGGGGGAGGCTCACTCTTTGCTGTCTCTTGGGGGCTCTCTAGGGAATTACCATTTGGCTCTGAACTCTTTCCTACTTCTCAGATGTGGACCCTCCAAAGGACACAATGGTGACAAACCTGACCCTGAACTTTGGGCCGCAGCACCCAGCCGCCCACGGAGTCCTGCGGCTCGTGATGGAGCTGAGCGGGGAGATGGTGCGGAAGTGCGACCCCCACATCGGCCTGCTGCACCGAGGCACCGAGAAGCTCATTGAATACAAGACCTATCTGCAGGTGTGGGGGTGCGCAGGGGCCTGCTGACAGGCCCTGGGGATGCCGTGGCCTGGCACTTTGCCAGTTCGTTGTCCCCAAAGCCCCAGGGGAGGAGGGCATTGAGGACGTGAGGACGGTCTTGGTTGGGAGGATGGGGAGACGTGCCAGGGGCGCGTGACCGCAGTTCATCAGTCCATCCAGATGTGGTTTACCCAGCAGGAGTGTTTGGCAGCTGGAACACCCCCAGCTTTTCTCCAGATGGCTTTTGGCTGGCCCCTTTACCCTTTCTCTAGTGCCTCAGTTTCCCTGCTCTTATATCGGGCTAGTACGTCAAAGCCAGTGTCCCCAGGGACAGGGGAAGTGGCAAGAGACGTCAGCTCCTTAGGAGTAACAGCCGATTCTTGTATCTTCCGGCCGTCTCTGGTCTGTTTTCCAAACACTCCGTGAGTCAGAGTGACCGGGAGGGAGTTGGGGCAGCGTGCTGTTTTGAGGAGAGCTCTGTGACCCGAGTGGTGAAGGTCAGATGGGAAGGAATTGGAGCAGGGACAGGCATCTGAAGTTTTTTCTTACTGTCACGAAGAAAGGTCTTGCTCACAGAGGGTGACGAGGGTAGGGTACACCCGGCTGACGCGGACGTGATGGCCGCAGAGAGTCCAGGCAGGAATGGTGTCTGGTCCCAGAGTATGGAGCTGCAGCCTGCAGCGTTAACCCATGTCACAGTGACATCAGGGCAAGAACTGGCTGTCCCAAAGCCGGGAGTCCCAGCTCCGCCTCCTTCCTGGAAGCTGAAGCCTGTTGGGCAGGCGGCTTCAGTAGCTTTCTTGGCATTCTGAGAAAGAACCATTTTCTCCCTGACCAGAAGCCAATGCAGCCCTTCTCGGGGCTCTGTGTTCCTTCAGTCCCTCGCTCCCACCCGGTTACTGCTCAGACTGGTCACCTCCCTCCCTCACTGTCTCAGAGGGGCCATCTCGTGTGAGACGGTCGCGGGCCGAGGTGCTCCGGAGCAGCTCCCGCCGGCCCGCGAGAGCAGGTGTGGGGATTTGTGAGCCGTTGTTCACCAGCCGTGATCACAAGTTGTAAATTATGTGAACTCACAATTTAATAAATTCTGTCAAGGGCCGAGGTAGGAAGTCCTCCGAGCTTATCCCTTTCTTACTTCCATTTGCTGTGCTCTGCGGTGCCGTCGCTGGGTCCGCTTCGCAGAAGTACCGTCCGGCGCCGCGTTCAGTTCCGCGGCTGAAAGCGGCCCCGCTGCGTGGACCTTCCCCGTGGAAACCGGCACACACGGCACATCACGGTTCCCTCCCACCCCTTCAGAGAGCTCGTTTGAAACGTTCCCAGCGTGTACAGCTGGCCGGAGGATGCTGCCTGCTTAGCTCCTGGGCCTGGAAGGCCTTACGCAGCACGGACCCGGAGCCGGCAGACAGCGCTGCGCTCGGCAGGCCGCTGGGGGCTCCTGGCCCCGCACGGGTGACTCCGGTTCTTGCCTCTTCCCAGGCCCTTCCGTACTTTGACCGGCTGGACTACGTGTCCATGATGTGCAACGAGCAGGCCTACTCTCTGGCTGTGGAGAAGCTGCTCAACATCCAGCCTCCACCCCGGGCGCAGTGGATCCGAGGTAAAGCCGCAGCCCTGCCCGTGGCCCTCCCCGGCCGTTGCCGGGCTTGGAGCATCGACCCCAAGCTTAGTACGCAGACCCCAGGCTCTGCGCGCAACCACCGTGTTGGCGTCGTTCCTCGGCTCCTATATCCTTCTCTCCTTGTGGTCCCTCCCTGTGCGCAGTGCTGTTTGGAGAAATCACGCGGCTTCTGAACCACATAATGGCAGTGACAACCCATGCCCTGGACATTGGGGCCATGACCCCTTTCTTCTGGATGTTTGAAGAGAGGGAGAAGGTAAGAGAAGGAGGAGAGGATAGGCAAGGGGGTACAAGAAGTGGAGAAGGTTTTTGAAGGAGACGAGATTAAAAGGAGAGAGAACATAGAACATTGAGAGGAAGGAGGTCTTCTTAACTTGGGTTGTATTCTTCTTTCTTTTTTTTTTTTTTTAAGCAGGCTCCCTGCTGAGCAGAGAGCCCTATTTCAGGCTCGATTCCAGGACCCTGGGACCATGACCTGAGCTGAAGGCAGAGGCCTTAACCCACTTAGCCACCCAGGCGCCCCTCTTTTTTTTTTTTTAAAGATTTTATTTATTGGAGCGCCTTTTTTAAAAAAAGATTTTATTTATTTGACAGAGAGAGAGATCACAAGTGGGCAGAGAGGCAGGCAGAGGCAGAGGGGGAGGCAGGCTCCGTGCTGAGCAGAGAGCCCGATGCGGGGCTTGATCCGAGGACCATGAGACCATGACCTGAGCCGAAGGCAGAAGCTTAACCTACTGATCCACTCAGGCACTCCTAAATAAATAAAATCTTTAAAAAAAAAAAAAAAGATTTTATTTATTTTTCAGAGAGCACAAGTAGGGGGAGCGACAGGCAGAGGGAGAGGGAGAAGCGGAGCTTAATCCCTGGACCCTGAGATCATGACCTGAGCTGAAGGCAGATGCGCAACTGACTGAGCCACCCAGGCGCCCCAAACTGGGGTTCTGTTTTTAAGGAACCCAGTGTTGTGAGGGGTTGGGTGGGCACCAGCGCGTTGTTGGACTTGGGGCCCAGGACTTTGTCACTAATTCCCAGTGTGTCCTATCAAGATGTTTGAATTCTACGAGCGCGTGTCTGGGGCCCGGATGCATGCCGCCTACGTCCGCCCGGGGGGCGTGCACCAGGTGAGCCTGAGCCTCTGCCTTCCCTAACCTCCGGCCGGCGCCTGTATCCCCTATGGCCACTGGAGGGCAGCGCCGGCTGATGGAACCACTAACCCTGTGGGGCGGGGGCAGGCTGAGTCCCGCTCACTGCTCTTCTCCATTTGGCTCTTAGGACCTACCCCTTGGGCTTCTGGATGACATTTATGAGTTTTCTAAGAACTTCTCTCTTCGGGTTGATGAGTTGGAAGAGGTAAGATAAGAGCCAGGAGCTGGAGGGGAAAATCCTTCTTTTCCCCTCAAGAAAGGCTCATGGGGTCTTAGTCCTGGTTGTAAAGACCCCAGCAGCCTCTGACGGGAGTGAAGACGAGCGTTCATGTCCAGTTTTCCTGACCAACAGATGCTGACGAACAACAGGATCTGGCGGAATCGGACAGTGGACATTGGGGTTGTGACCGCCGAAGACGCGCTTAACTATGGGTTTAGGTGAGAGGAATGTGACTTCTGCGATTGGGGGGGTCCAGCCTAATACCTTGGTTTGGGGAAGGTGTGGCGCCGTCCGTGCCTTGCTCTGAGCTCAGACCCCCGCACCTGGAGGGAAAGGGGAGACCGAGGAAGAGAGTGCGCCTCCTTTCCTGGTTCCTGGAAAGGGACCCTTGTTCCCGTTCCATTCTCCAGTGGAGTGATGCTCCGGGGCTCGGGCATCCAGTGGGACCTGCGGAAGACCCAGCCCTACGATGTTTATGACCAGGTGGACTTCGACGTCCCTATTGGCTCTCGAGGGGACTGCTATGATAGGTAAGGCCAGATCTTCTCCGCCCGTCTTCCAGCTGTTGTATTCCTGAATTTTCCAGAAGCTTTTGGAGCTCTTGTGTCTGTTAAGCTAGGTGGTTTTCTAAAGCCGTCTTCTTTTACCCTCACTTACCCTCATCTCTTAGATGGAACTAGTTTGGGCTGCATTTTTGTAGCTGAGAAAGCTGAGGCCTAGATGTTCAAGATCAGCCTGGGGTCATCCTGTTTGTGGTGGTTGAGACCAGAGTCCACCCAACCCGGTGCTCTTTCCACGGAGTTCTAAGCTTCACATTCCATTCCTGAATAAGATTGGCTTCTGTTTTCTTTCTTTCTTTTTTTTAAGATTTTATTTATTTATTTGACAGACAGAGGTCACAAGTAGGCAGACAGGCAGGCAGAGAGAGAGGGGAAGCAGGCTCCCTGCTGAGCAGAGAGCCCGATACAGGGCTCGATCCCAGGACCCTGAGACCATGACCTGAGCTGAAGGCAGAGGTTTAACTCACCGAGCCACCCAGGTGTCCCTTCTGTTTTCTTTTTGAGTCGATTTGACTCTCACCCGTTCTAGAGTCCAAGAAGTGTCTAAGAGGGGAGGACCACGGGACATGGGCTGAGAAGATCGGGAGGGGACTTGGGGCAGGAGCCACACCAGAGCCAGAAGACGAGAGGTTTTACCTGGGTGGCCAAGCCAGGCAGACATGCCGCCCTAGGAGAAAAGAGGGAGGGAACAAGTCAGCCAGTGCTCTGGGTCGGGGAAGGGACGCCTTGCCTCCTTCTCTGCCTCGCGTCTGCTCTGACGGCCCCTCTCCTGCTCTGACCCCGGCTCCTCCCCTTCAGGTACCTGTGTCGGGTGGAGGAGATGCGCCAGTCCCTTCGCATCATCTCGCAGTGTCTGAACAAGATGCCTCCCGGGGAGATCAAGGTCGATGACGCCAAAGTTTCTCCGCCTAAGCGAGCAGAGATGAAGGTTGGCTCTGGGGGGAGAGAGAAGGGAGAGGAGCCAGCAGCGAGGGGGCAGTGTCCTCGGTTACACCCTGCTTCTCAGTTTTCCTTTTTGAAAAAATTCACTGTGGGAGTCTTTGCCTCCGTAGCTACCTCGTCCGTTCGCGGCGTGGGTTTTAGTCTCCCCCCCGGGGTGGGGGGTATTTCCCGCACTGCGGGAAGGGCTGGGAGATACTGGGATCTGGCTCACGGCTGCTCCCTTCCCCCTCTTTCCAGACTTCCATGGAGTCACTGATCCATCACTTCAAGCTGTACACGGAGGGCTACCAAGTCCCCCCGGGGGCCACGTACACTGCCATCGAGGCTCCTAAGGTGAGGAGAAATGGGGAAGGAAAGGGCAGCCCGGGGCACTGGGGGACTGGAGACAGGTGAGCAGTCATCGAGAGGGAGGACATGGGGGGGAATAGAGAGGCTTTGTTGTCAGAGAAAAGTCTTCTTCCTGTTAACGGAGGCAGCCGACCTTCTCCTCGGACAGGGAGAGTTTGGGGTGTACCTCGTGTCCGATGGCAGCAGCCGCCCTTACCGGTGCAAGATCAAGGCTCCAGGTTTTGCCCACCTGGTAAGAACCAACCCCAGGGATTCTCTCTCCACTAAATGAATCAGTCATTAGGGACCTCGGGTGAGATTCTGATGAACTTCCCTTCCTCCTCCTCCCACCCTGCTGATCTCACCTGACACTGTCCCCATCTCTCCAGGCTGGTTTGGACAAGATGTCGAAGGGACACATGCTGGCGGATGTTGTCGCCATCATAGGTACGAGGCCTGTTGTGTGGCCGAGAGGCTGCAGATGAGGGAGTTTGGGGCTCTGACGGGGACAGAGACTGAACACTTCTATTCAGAGACTGTGGGCACGGACTCAGATCCTCGGTCTGCCGGGCCCAGGAGCGAGTTCTGGATTTTTGGTGATACCACTTTTTTTTCTCCTCCTGCTGATCTCTTAGGTACCCAAGATATTGTGTTTGGAGAAGTGGATCGGTGAGCTAGGGAACAGCATTTGGTACCCCTGCCTGTCTGCTTCCTCCTCGGAGCCCAGCCGTCCCTGGAAAGGGACTCTGTGTGCGTGTGTGTGCACACCTGCAGACACTCAGCCGTCAGGCTTTCTGTGCATGTACTAGAAAAGGAGGAATTAGAATAAAGTAGCCGCCTTCTGGCCCCTCCGCTCAGACCTCTGGTGTGTCTTTCTCGGTATCTTCCCGTCTTCCTCTTTGTTGAAGAAGTTGAGAACGTGAGTTAACCCTGCAGCTCTCTGTGAGTCTCCGTTCTTGCCAGTTTTTCCTGTTCTTCTCCACCCCCTTGTCTGACTCTTGGCCTTCCCACTTCTCCATTCCCCATTTCCTCTTTTCCCCCACAGTTCCCCCCGCCCAGACTCGGCTGCCTCCACAAACTGGTAAACGTCTCCCATCAAGACGGGGGCAAAGTTCCATGCGGCAGGGAAAAGGCTCCGGTGGGGTCTCAGGGACATTGAAGGGACAGTTTCTTCCAGGTGTGTCCGGACGTGGGGTGACGGCCGGTTTAGATGGCCTTTCTCAGGCAGGGGCGTCCCCCCCCCCCCAGCAACCCATTCCCTGGTGCCTGGGGCTTGGTCACCGAAGAACTGAGGCAGGAGAGCCCAGATCTAACTCTCTTAGTTGGCCCTTCCGGGAGCCGCCCGGACTCTGGTGCAGGAAGGGGAAGGGGCCAAAGCTGGGGGAAGGCGGGGCAGGAAGGGGGGGAACTCTGTGGTCAGGGAGCCGCTGAGCGCAGCTGCGCAGTGCCAGAGCGTCCGATCGCCGGCTCGAGGCCCTTCAGCTCCCGCCCAAGATGGTCCCCGCAGTGGTCTTGCTCCTGCTCCTCCTGGTTGAACAAGCAGGTGAGAGGGTGGGCTGTGGGCCCACGGGCTGGGCCTAGGGTGAGAGCTGAGGGCTCAAGTCTGAGGGCCGAGGCAGGGGAAGACGGGAAATGGCTGGCAGGTGGGCGCCGGGCTCAGATGGATCCTGAGACCTTGAGGATGGTCCCTTCTGGTCCCCGTCAGGGCACAAGAGTCCTAGTTCCCTGTTTTCACATCTCCTCACATTTTTTAGGGTTGATCACGGGGAAGGCTTCAGTTGGGCAGGGGAGGTATGACGTGAAAAGCCAGCCTGGGGAGAAGCTTCTTTTCCCATGATCAGCGTTTCCTGTGTGGTGCCTTTGGGCTGGCGCTGGGAGCTGATCTCAGGCTGGGCGATGAATTCATGAAGCCCCCGAGGAAGGCGGGAGCCCGTTGTGTCTGACTTGTCAGTGAGGCAAGGATGGTCAAAGTGGACCTGGTACCTGCTTCCGTGGGTCGTCACCAGCCCAGGCCACTCTGCCAACAGCTGCTGTGAGGGCTGGGGTGGGAGGCAGCTTGCAGTGCCCGGTTCTAGAGGCCTGAGCACCACCAAGAAATGGAGGCAGACACGGGCAGGTCTCAGGCTCTAAGGCTCCAGGCACTCGGTTTCTACATGGTCGCTTCTGGCTGCCCGTGGCTTGGCTGTGTGTTTGCGTTTTGATGGGGGTTGCAGCTGGGGCTGGGGAAATGGGGGGTTCATGAACCTCCAGGGAAGTGGGAAATTGAAAGAGACTGGCTGGGGGAGTCCGGCAGCCCAGCTGTGAGGTGGAGGGAAGGACTGCACGGGTGCCGACCTGCTGCCGCCAGGTGAGGAGAGAGCGGGGCCACCGAGGCAGAAAGGTCAGGACAGAAGCGCCGAAAGCAGAAAGCCTGGGTTTGAGCTCCGGCTCTGTCCCTTTGCCTTCTGGCCCCAAAGGAGTTACTTAGCTTTTCCGAGCCTGCCTTTCATCCTTGGTAAAATGGCGATAATGATGTTTCCCCCAACCAACCCCCACCCGGTAGTTTTTCGATTTATGCAATATTGTGGGAAAGAGCGTCAGGGGACCAGAGGTACCACCCAGCATCGGCCACGTGCCGGTGAGCCCCTCAGAAAGGGACTCCTAGCAGACCGCGGCTGGGGCTCACACCCTGTTTGATTTTTTAAATTGCATAAAACTTCCTCTCTGGCCCAGAGTGAGTGAGTAACCGGGTAGAGCGCCCGGGGCTGGAATCGGGCTTGTGGTCATACCCCCCACCCCCCCAAGCTCGAGCAGAGCCTCTCCCCCAGCCGTGCGCCATTGAGATCCATGAGGCCCAGGGAAGCAGACACCTGTTGTTCCATTATTGAGCCCACTCTAGGGGGCCAGAGATGTGGGGACCTAGGCTCAGAGATGACCGATAATAGGGTAATTGCCTTCCCTCCCTTCTTCGGTTCACATCCTTCCTGTCCAGCCCTCAGCCACAGGTCACAGGACCTAGCAGAGACACTCCTGTGGTTTCTTCAGTGAAATTTGTCGCTGCCTATCCCTCACCCTACTCCTTTGGGCTGAGGTTTTGGTCTTTGCCGAGTGAACTCAGATGAGTCCCTTGAGGGCTGTGAAGTGCTCACTGGGGCCTGAGGAACCGAGAGGGCGGAAAGCAGAGGCCTGGGGGCCCGGGGCGGGGGGCCGAGGAGGGCTGAAGGGGGTCCCTCCTCAGCTCTCAGCGCCTGTAAGTTCCATCGCAGCGGGCAGAACTCCCCACACTTCCTGTCCCAGCCCTGCCCCAGGGGGGAGAGAGCAGGGGGAAAGCCGAGAAAAATAGGATCCAGAGAGGAAGACCAAGTGTGTCTCCTGGGAGATTCCCCGCCAGGCCTGGTCCCACCTGCCGGTTCTGTCCTCCGAGCGCCGGAACCTCCCCGATGCCCCTGACCCTGAGGGCACCCTCTGTCCCCTCAGCCGCCCTGGGAGAGCCTCAGCTCTGCTATATCCTGGATGCCATCCTGTTTTTGTACGGTATTGTCCTCACACTTCTCTACTGCCGACTTAAGGTAAGGCCGGGGGAGGGGGCCGGCTTGGCTTTGAGGAGACGGAATAACCGGGGATCCCCGCGAAGTTGGGGGGGGATGGCGTTGGGCCACTACCTTCGCCGTTACCGATGACCTCTCTCCCCTGCTCCAGATCCAAGTGCGGAAGGCAGCCACAGCCAGTTACGAGGTATGGCCCCTTCCGCGCTTGGGTGTCACTGCTACAGACTCCCAGTGTCGAAGGTCCCCCCTTCCCCTCCCCCTGCGCACCCTGCCACCTAGTCAGGCCCCATCAGCAGGTGATGAGGGAGAGCGGAGACTGACCCTGAGTATGCCGTGTGTATGTGCATTTGTAGCCCTGCGGGCAAAGGGGCATTCATGCCCCAGAGTCCCCACATGAGTGCCCTCTGGCCCCAGTGGCCGGCCAGCCCCAGCCACATACCTCACTGGGTGGGGAAGAAGAGGCCGAGGGACCCTGAAGGAGGCATGGGTGTCTAACGCCTTGTCCCTTTTGCTTCTGCAGAAATCAGACGGCATTTACACGGTGAGTGAACCTGCCTTCCCCCACCCCAGTCTGGGGAAGTCAACAGGAGAGAGTGGGTTTTCGTGTGATCTTTGAAAGACATAGGGTCTGTAGGGGGCCCGACAGGGGGGCCTGCAGTGTGCACAAGCCCTGACCATCCTCTGACCTTCACCTCAGGGCCTGAGCACCCGAAACCAGGAGACGTACGAGACCCTGAAGCATGAGAAACCGTCCCAGTAACTTTAGAACAGATGTCGCTGGCCACATCCTTCCCCTCCTCGTTCTCTTCCTAACCCCCATGGTTGACATGACATACATCCCCAGTTAGTGCCAGCCGGCCTTACCTCTGAAATGATGCTACGTCCCCCGTTATTGGACACTGTTGGGTCTTCCTCCCCGCCAGACTTCTGCTCAGATGCTAATCATTAACGTGTATATTCTGATCTCACTGCCGTTCCCCACCCCTCTCTTTCCTGTCTCCCACTCCCACTCAACAATGGAAATAGAGTATCACCAATAAAGCCGTCAGAGCCTGGACTCTATTCGTCTATTTATCATGTCATGTCATATCATATCATATCATATCATATCATATCATATCATATCATATCATATCTTTATTCAGCCTCTATGAGGCGCTAGGCCGGGGACTGACGATGCCGTTTCGAGTAACGAGCTCCCGACCTCACAGAGCTCACGGTCTGGTAGACTTCAGGGCAAGGCTCCCTGGTCGAGGAGTGAAAGCTGCCCGTGGCTGGGGCGGGGATGAGACCCTCTGCCCCAGGTCCAGTGGCATGGAGCTTAACAGCGAGCGAGTGTCAGGTGTCCAGGCACATTCAGAAACATCGGAACCTAAGAAATGACGTCTGCACCCAGCTTGGCTTTCCGTGTGTGGCAACTGGACTGAGGTTGGGCCGTGGAGTAGCCTGGCTGTCCCGCCCCAAACGGTGACCAATCCGGACCAGAGGGAGGGTCAGAGAGCAGCGTGGGGACAGCACACAGCAGGCACGCATCTGGACATTAGCGTCGCTGAGAGCAGATGGCGTGTTGAAGCCTTGTGTGACCCTCCTGATGGAAGGTTTTACGGGAACTTGAGTTTTCAGTGGTTTCTGCGGGCAGCAGGAACCTTAGAGGGCCAGATGAGGGTTGGAGGCGGGAAAGGCAAAGGGGAACAAATGGCCTCTAGATGGGAGACGAGCTCCACGTGCCAGGGTGGGCGGCTAAGGAATCGCCCCAGGTCAGATCCATGCCTGTCCTATTTCCTGCTCTGCCGGGAGCGGGGATTTCCTGTGGTATCTGCATCACATCAGATGCCGCGGGTTCTACCTCTGATTCCACAGCCCCAGCAGAATGGGTCCTGAGTACCCAGGCCGACCCCGCCCCGCCCGAGCTGGGTGAGACTCAGCGCCGCACAGCGACTGAAACCCTCCACTATGTTTCCCGCCTCTCTTGCACGGTTCTATCTGCTTGCCAACCCCGGGTGGAAGATCTGGCTCTTTGAAATTAATTAACCTGTCCAAGGCCATCTTGCAAGGGACAGACTGAGCTCTCTTTGTCCCCACACATCTTGCTGCATGAAAGAAAAACAGAAACTGGGGAAGAAAGGGAAGAATGTCACTATGCGTGGTGAGGGCCTTGAAGGCGAGACCGAAGACTGATCAATACACGGAGGAAATTGGAGCCCTGTCCAGTGCCTGGGAAGCAGTGATTTCAGATGAGCTCTGAGCGATGAGCCAGGGTCCAGAGGTAACTGCTTCAAGTGTGGAGTGGGAATAAACTTACTGGAAAATGCCTCTTCTTCGCGCTCCATGTTGGTATTGTGAGTCTCCCACATCAGCCCAGCCTGATTTCCATCCCATTTTGATTTAGTCCGGGAGACCCATCTGGCCCCGAGCTAACCATCATGTCTGTGAGTTTCAGATCTGACCACCTGGTCAGTTCTATAAGGGGAGAGGTTCAGAATGGGGTTCCCTAGCCAGGGGGTCTAGGTGAGAGATTTTAAATGGAAGGAGGGTTTGAGCACTTTTGGGGAAGAAAAGCGAATTCCTATCTTTTCTGTAGGATGGGGGGAAGCATGGTATTCCCCTGGCTCAGAAGGGAAGCCAGGGTCTCAGGTGACACCTCTGGGTTCATTTATTGGAAGCCTTCTCCTCTTCATAGAATGATCGAGAGGAAGTTCTGGAGGTGGGGGTGCCCTCCTTTTCTGTGACCTCCAGTAGTCTAGGGACTCGGTTTATGAAACTTTCCTGCCTTTCACTGTCCCTTGTGCAGTGCACAGGCTAAGCTTTTGTGCCGAGCAGATCCCAGGCTCGGGGAAGATGATTTGGGCATGAAGAAGAATCATAGACACCACTCCCCTATTGTTTCCACCAGCTGTCTCTTCATCCCTCCCTCCATTCCGCACACCAAACCCCTCTCCTAGCAGGGGCAGGCCTCTTGGTCCTCCCCTCACCGATACCCGTACTTCTCTTCTCCCAGTCCTCCAAAGCACCAGGTTCACACCTGACTCCTTCAATATTTATTGTAGAAAACAAGGAGCGTGTGGGGGAGAGCACTCTAGGCTGGACCAGTGGGTGTTCTAGTGGCCAGCTGGGGATAGAAGACAATGGTCTGGATGCCTCATTGGGGGGCAGGCTGTGTTTTGAGGTCCATGAAACTGCTCAAGAAGTTGATCAGGTCAGTTCCGGCCTTCTTGACCAGGGGCGTTAGCTGCTCCTGTGTCTTCTCAAAATAAGCCCTGTATAATCAAAGGATTAGAGGTCAGTGTGAGAGACCCTAGGCACTGGCAGGGGACTCACTGGCGCTGGGAGGTGAGACCCAGCTCCCCAGACTCTAGGACCTGGGCCATCCTGTTATGTAACCCTCCCAGGAGGGGAGGCAAGCCCTCCGTCGTGTAGAGGAACAGACCCTAGAGATAAAAATTCAAAGCCTAGTTCCCGCTGGCCCTATCTGTCCAAGAGGTCTGTGGGATCTACGAGGTGGTGAAGAATTTGTCTCTCCAACTTAAACCTCATCCTCTCTAACCCCCACCCTTGAGCTCCAGCAATCTCCCATCTTCCCTTCTTTCTCTCTAAAGCTCCCTGGGCCCCGATCCCCGATCCCCTTTCTTTCTTTTCTCTTCTCTTTTCTTTTTTTAAAGATTTCATTTTTTAGCAATCTCTGCACCCAACGTGGGGCCCAAACGCACAATCCAGAGATCAAGAGTCGCACGCTCCACTGACCACGCCAGCTGGTTGTGCCCCCCAAGTTCCTTTCACTGAGACTTACTTGGCCTGGGCCTGAAGCTCTGGGCCCTTGGCCTTCTCCAGCAGGTCCTGGCCATAGTCGGTCACCGTCTGGAAGTACCGAGAGACCAGGCTCTGCAGATTTGGTTCCTCTGCCTGTCTCCTAACAAGAGCCCCTGCACACACATGCACACAACACACACAGGGCTCATCAGCTGGGTCCCCAACAGGGACCTGGCAGAAGGCCCGGACTCTGTTGGTAGCCAGCCCCCACTCCCAGCCCCCTCCCCAAACAGGTACCCAGCTCCAGGTCTTTGGATGAGCTCTCCGAACCTTTGAGAGGGGGTGATCTTGCTCTGGAGCACTCAGTGCTCCTTGCTAGGAGCTCTGACAGATGGGAAGCCGGAACCCTAGCACCTTCTCCTTCTTGGGATCCCTTTCCATACGACACCCACCTTCAAGGTTACAGACGGTGAGGAGCAACACAGTCAGAGCAAGCAGCTTCATGGTGGTAACAGTGGGGATGGTAGCCTGGAAGCAGTTGGGAGTGGGGGAAGAATGAGTTTCAGCCCCTCTCCAGAGACTCCTACCTAGGTGCCCACTCCGACCAGTTTCCCTCCCTTCCCACAGTTAAAACCGGGTCCTCTCTGGATCCTGGCCACACCACTCACTTCCTTACCCTACCTGGTCAGCGTCTCTCTTTGCTGTCTGTGTCTGGCCTGGCTGGGGAGATGGGGCTATATACATTTCTGCTTCCCCACCCCCCTGTCAGGTGATAAGGACTATGGAAGGGCCCCATGGGACAGGGCCACCTTGGAGTAAACAAGTTGAAGAAATGGGGGAGGAGAGGACAAGAACGTGGGGGATCATGGTGATGGAGGCGGGAGGCATGGGTGTGGGTGTTAGTGGGCGGAGGCCAAGGGGGCATTCTTCCGGCTTACTGACACTCACTCTTTCGGGGTCTGGGGCTGGCACTCTTTGGATTCGAATGCTGCAGGAAGCAGGATTCCTAGTTTTCTTCCAGAAAGCCCTGGCATATCAAACCCTCAGCCCTTGGTAACTTTGCCCCACTGTGGCCAGATTTCATCTCCCCAGCCCTACCCCCTTCACTACAGCTTGGCAGAGAGGTATCAGGGAACAGAAGAAAGGGGAAAGGGATGAAATCGGGGGCAGGCGAATCAGGATTAGGAGAATGTTGGAGGCCACGGCACCGTTGGAGGCGTGGATCAAACCAGGCCCTGACTTGTGTCTCCTTTAAAGTCCAGAAGCCTTGATAAGGGGTTAAGGACAGGAAAGTTGAGTAACACTGAGAAAGGGTCTGTGCTATGTGTCGTGCACTCGCCTATGTGACTTCCCACACACTCTCCCTACAGAAGGGAACAATGTGGTCAGGGTCCTGAATTCTTAGTTGGTCCTCGTTGTTCCTGTACTTTCCATAACCCACTCCCTGGTTGATTGTAACTTCTTGTAGCTAATGGTTTTAGCCGTGATTACCTGGCATCACGAGATTTGTTTGTAGTTAATGTAAGACTTGTTATAGGAACTTGCGGTTATCTGACTAGATACTGATGTATATTATTCTTTCTATTGTGATCTGCCTTATAAGTGCTTGTAAGATGTGGAATAAAATCGGCACTGTGGGACCTCCTCCTCAGTGCTCCTCCTGCCCCCATCTCTTTGTCTCTTAATTTCTTTTCACCATCCTCTTACTCTCACGTTCCTGATCGAATTGTCGCACCGGCCAAGACAGGAGAATAAGGGTTAGGGTCAGAGGGCAAGTGTGATTGAATCTGTCCTGCTTTCAGTTAATGTGTAATGAGATGAGGGAGAAAACACGGAGAGCCCAGAATAACCCTCTTGAGTGCTGATAAACGTGTAGACCCTACCTCTAATAAAATAAATTCAGAAAGTAGCCTCTGCCTTCCCCTTCCCAAATGGTGGGCCCTGGCAAGAAAGGAAGTTAATGAGAGTCTTCTACCAAGGATAAAGGCTGAAGTTCCTTGGTCACTGGATTACCTTGTCATACTAAGGTGATGGTCAGTCAGTGTGAGTCAGCGGGGCCAGAGCATCCCTCTGACCGAGGCCCCAGCCCCAGCGCCAGCTCTGCCTGTGAGGGAGGACAAAGGTACATCCCCCAAGCCCAAAGCATTTGTGTGAAATCACCTAAACAGATATCTGAAGCATTTGTATCTTTTACCCTTTTGCCCTCAAAGTGTACATAGAACATTCTTTTTTTTTTTTTTTTAAGATTTTATTTATTTGACAGAGAGAGAGAAGGAGATCCCGTGTAGGAAGAGAGCAGGCAGAAGCAGGCCTCCTGCTGAGCAGAGAGCCTGATGCAGGGCTCAATCCCAGGACCCTGGGACCATGACCTGAGCCAAAGGTAAAAGCTTACCCCACTGAGCCACCCAAGCACCCCATACATAGAACATTCTTGAGAAACGAAGATGGGGCTGTGAGGGCTAGTGAGGGAAGTGACCCTGGGCCAAAAAAAAATCTTACTCCATCTTCAATTATTCCTCTGGAGTGCTTAGTATTTGAAAGACACCCCCACTGACGGTTCTTGGTTCAGGAGTGGACTGCGTTTGGGAGCCAGAGTCCATATTCCCAGATTTTATTTGCCTGAGCAATGAGGGAAGGGTTAGCCAATGAGGGCAGTTGCTTCACGGAATCATCCTGCTAGAACTAAGGCTGCAAGTCCTGCTCCTCTACCCCAAACTCTCACCCATTCCCAATCCACCAAGAGAACTAGAAGGTGAACTTGAGAGAGGCGTAGACCTCCGCGTCCCCATGGGGAGGGCTGTACTTGCGAGTAGTACCCATCTGGAGGTGTGTGCTGTGTACTGTGGGGGGCTGTGAGGAGGCCCTAAGGGGTTCGAGGTAGGGGCAGCTAGGAGCCATAAGAACCAGGGTTCCAACGCAGAATTCAAAATCATTCCCTCTGCCACCCTTCACAAAACGGAGGCCTCCAGGCTGTCCCGCGAAAGGACTTGCAGCAGCCCAAGCTCCAAGACTCTCCCTCTGGCGTCTACGACGTTCCCAGCGTCTTCCCGACTTTGTTGAGGCCGGGCGATCTCAGGCCATCTACCAATCAAGCCCCGCCCGCCTCTGCAGTGCCTGGGTTGGAGCTCTCTGGACCCGACTCTGCCACTCCTTTGCTTCCTTCTCTCCCATTGGCCCCTGGGAGACGGAGGCAGCTTTTTTTTTTTTTTTTTTTTTTTTTAAATCTTCTGGGCGGGGCCCAATCAAGGGAGGGTCGGGTCTTTGATGTCTTTTTTTTTGCCCGACTCCAAGATGGCGCTCATGACCACGCTGAAAGAGCAGCGTGAAGCCGCAGTCCTGCCATTACTCAAGATGGCTGCCCCCATCAAGATGACCGGGGTGTGCCGGGGGAAAAGGGGCAGCATGATAGTCTGAGACGGTAAGGACTATTGCTTCATTGCCAGACTCGCGTTGGGGTCTAGGAATGAAGAACAGGAAGACTGGGAAGCTGGGTGAGGTCTGTGATGGGAGCTAGGATTAGATAATGGGGGAAGGGACGGGGTGACAGGTGGGGTGAAGAATCAAAGATGGGACGGGAGTGTGCTTGGGGTTCAGTCTCCCCACCGGTGCCCTCTCCCTGCTCTTCCTCTTCCAGGTCTAGCATCGGACCATGTGGAAGTTTCTGGGACTGGGGAGTCGGATGATGGGGGGTGGGACCCGTGCGGGCTAGAGGGAGCAATAGCGTCCTTTCTCAGGCTAACCCCGGCCCCTCCCCTGTTCTCTGGACTGAAATGGGGAACACACTGGGCCTGGCACCGATGGGGGCTTTGCCCCGCCGGAGCCCCCGTCGAGAGGAGCCTCTGCCCAACCCTGGGAGCTTCGATGAGCTGCACCGGCTATGCAAAGGTGAGAACTTGGCATTTGGGTGTCTCACATTGAAGGGGCAGAGGAGGGGAGGGTCTTGAATGCTGGGTGTCCAGTGATGGGAGCAGGAAAGGGGAGAACCCAGCGGAGGCATCCAGCCTCAGGGAGGATCAGGTGCCCACATGGAGTGGAACATTTCGTGGTAGGACTTGAAAGGAGGTCAGTTCCTCCAAAGTGCTTTCAATGGGATTGAAAGGGGAGACTCCGTCTTGGGGTAGGGGTTCCTTGTCTGTGCTCATTCCTCCGCTTCCCCTCCCCTCCACCCCCTTCAGATGTGTTCCCAGCACAGATGGAGGGAGTGAAGCTCGTTGTCAACAAGGTTCTGAGCAGCCATTTCCAGGTGCTCCCACTTCTCTGGCCCTCCTTAAGATACTCCCTGCCTATCCCCGGATACTCTCCTCCTTGCCTTTGTACTCAAGCCTTAACTAGGCTCTGTGGGACAAATGAGGGAGGATGTGGGGCTCTCTTTACTTCCCTCGCCTGTGAGACTTGTTGCTTTTAGTTTCGGTGACCCTCTGTGTATGTTGGAATGTTTGGGATTCTTGTAAGGCCTTCTGGATGGGGAGAAGGAGAGGGGTGGAACGGGGCTTGAGGTGGGTGGGAACATTTTCCTTCTCCACTGACTTCTCTTTCCTCAGGTGGCTCACACCGTGCACATGAGTGCCCTGGGCTTGCCGGGGTATCACCTCCATGCGGCCTATGCAGGAGACTGGCAACTTAGCCCTACCGAGGTGAGAAGTCCTCACACCCGGGTCATCTCCCTAAAAGTCCACCCAGATCTCAGGTCTAGAGGAGGAGGAAAGGAGTGTGTTATGGGGAAAAGCCCACCCAGGACTTGGGACTAGAGGAGGAGGAGAGGAGTGTGTTGCAGTGTGCAGGGCACCTGCCTCTGTGTTTCCTCCGACGGGAGAGAGTGGGGGAAACATTGGGGTGAGGAGCCGGAGTCTGTCTCTGTGGTTCCACTAGGGGGCGCTGGGTACTGCTAAAGAAATCCTGGCCGGTGGGACCGGAGCTGAGCGTGCCCCCAGCTCAGTCTTGCCCTGTACCCTCCTCAACAGGTGTTCCCCACTGTGGTGGGGGATATGGACAGCAGTGGCAGCCTCAACGCCCAGGTCCTGCTCCTCTTGGCAGAGCGGCTCCGAGCCAAGGCTGTCTTCCAGGTGACCCACGGTTCCCGCTGCCGTCCGCTGAAGCATTTCCCCTTTCTCCATGAGTGTGCTGCGCTGGGGGGCTCCAGGGGGAGGAGCAGGGCAGGTGTGATCGTGCGGGGTGGGAGGAGAAGGCTCTACTGCTTGTTCTGCCTACCCAGACGCAGCAAGCCAAGTTCCTGACGTGGCAGTTTGATGGCGAGTACCGGGGAGATGACTACACAGCCACTCTGACCCTAGGGAATCCTGACCTGATTGGGGAATCGGGTGAGGAACTGGGACGGGGTGCTTTGGATCTTGGCTGCTCACTTGCTGATGTTGGCTCTGTCTCCTCCTCATCTGTACAGTTGAGGGATTAGAAAGTGCTTGGGCAGGCAGGGGTAGGGGAGCAGGCCGGGAGGCTGTCCCTGCGACTGACTCCGTGTCTCCCTGCTACCCCACAGTGATCATGGTGGCTCACTTCCTGCAGAGCCTCACCCATCGGCTGGTGCTGGGAGGAGAGCTAGTTTATCACCGGCGGCCAGGCGAGGAGGGCGCCATCCTGACACTGGCTGGAAAGTACTCGGGTATGGGGTGAGGGGGAATAGTGACAGGGAGGGGAGATTCTGAACTCGGTGAGAATTCCTGGCCTGTGTCCTGCTACAGTAACGCTCCTTGTCTCCTGCGTTTTGGTTTTTACAGCGGTGCACTGGGTAGCCACACTGAATGTGGGGTCAGGTGGGGCCCATGCAAGCTATTACCACAGGGCAAACGAACAGGTGAGTCTACTGGTGCCATTCCCCCACCCCAGCAAGCCAGTCGTGAACTTGTGCCCCTGCAGACCTCCACAGGCCCCACTGCCCTGGGATTCTTCCCACCCACGCCACACAGATGCTTCGCGCACACATCCGTTCCGCCGAGCCCCCGTCAGGACTCCTCTGGTCCTCAATGGCACAGATCCTTCTCCCATCCTTGCCCGTGGTTCTCAGGTCCAGGTTGGAGTGGAATTTGAGGCCAACACAAGGCTACAAGACACAACCTTCTCCTTCGGTTACCACCTGACTCTGCCCCAGGCCAACATGGTGTTTAGAGGTGAGGGTTATTGAGATGGCGTTCGGGGGTGCCGAGGGACTAGGGGGACAGAGGGAGGAGGCAAGCATCCTTCTGACCTTGCTCCTGACCCCCGTCTCTAAGCCTGTGAAATAACCTCGTGCGTATCCTATTCTCCAACAGGCTTGGTGGACAGTAACTGGTGTGTGGGTGCTGTGCTGGAGAAGAAGATGCCCCCCTTGCCCGTCACCCTGGCCCTCGGAGCCTTCCTCAATCACTGGCGCAACAGATTCCACTGTGGCTTCAGCATCACTGTGGGCTGAGGTGCTCCCAGGGCCCTCCCCTCACAGACGCTGGAACCTCCGAGGCAGGTGCCCTAGGGCCAGAGACTAGGCGCCCTCTCCAGAGCGCACCTTGCCGGTGACCTCTGGGTCCCAGGAGCAGAGCAGGGGATGGGACCGCGCCCTCCTCAGAACTGGAGCCGCCACAGGGGCAGCTGCTGGGGCCGTGGTGTGTGGCCCCCACCTCTGCCACTGGCTCCAGGGTCGTCTTCCCATGCTCTTGTGGCTCTGGACTAAGGGAAAAGGATTAAGGGGTGTGTCTGGCTGACTTTTCTCCCCTCACATCCCCTCCTTCGTTTTCCTATCAATTAAACTCCTAGCTCCTTCCCCTTCAGAGCAGAACAGGCTGCGTGGGATTGGCTCCCTGTCCTGTTTTCCATCCCCAAGTCTAGGGCTGGGACAAAGAGCTGAAGGGCTACATCTTTGCCCTCAGAAAGTGCCCCCCATCCCCAGAAGGAGCTTCTTTACCTCTTAGCCCTGAGGCTTCCTCCTTCCCATCTTCCGTGCTCCCAGAGAACAGCTCTGTCCCCGTGGTCCTCCCCCACCAACCCCAAGACTGCATGAAGAGGTAGTTACTGCTTTCGTCTTTCATTGCAACCACTGGGCTCCCTTCCTACCTGTTCCAACCTCTGGCCCCAGCATTTTCCCCTTTCCAGTCCAACGTGTCCAGATGGGCTGTGGAAGGAGGCAAGCGGGGGCCTCAGCTGCAGATCTCCTGGAGCAGCGGCATCATGGCGGACAGGCCCTGGATGTGCTGGATTTGGTACCCATATGCGTTGTTAATGCTGCGGAGCTCAGCCAACAGGCCCAGCAGCTTCGCGTACAGAAACCTTTGGAGGAGGTAGTGGGGTCACCAGGGAAAGAGGAAAATAAGGTAGCTGAGAGTCTTGTCTTGAAGTCCTGCTCCCCGGCACTTTCCCTCAGTGAAGCTAGGTCTGAACACTACAGAAAATCATGCTCTGGTATGACAAATCAGCAAAAATTCCCAAGGTCCCCGAGGTCTCCTCTCACCATGCCCTTCTTGAATCCAGAGGTCTCAGGGCCAAGTGTGAAGAAAGCCCCAGACTTGGTCAGAACTGCAGCTCTGTGGAATCTATGGATCTGGCCTTCTAGAGCAGGTTCTAGAAGGTGGGTGTGTTCTGTGGTCTAAAGCGTCCCTCTTCTGGCCAAACTGGCTCGTTGAGGAGCACGTGAGAACACGCGGAGCCTACCTCAGAGCCTGGATGGAGCCTGGACGGCTGAGCCAGAGCCTGGCTTTGCCCAGGAATCTGAATGACCATGATAACTTCAAGGGGGGGATGAAAAATTAAAGGAAGGGGCCAATGGAGAGGAAGGGGAGGGCCAAGGAAAGAGCGAACAAGAATCCTGGAAGGCTGCTTTTAGCCTGGAGTGGACGGGTAAGGTGATGGGTGTCATCAGTCTCAGGAATGCTATCATACAGAGCCTGCGAGCTACGACTTTGCATCTCTACTGAATAAAAAAAAAAAAATCTGGAAAAAATCAGATGAAACAGCAGTAGGAGCGATTCGGATGCCAGACCCATCTGAGGTGCGAGGGAAGGACTCGGTGCCCCCAAGGAACCTGGTTTCTCAGAGGGCAGGACAGCAGAAGCATTCCCCTGAGCTCAGTGTTTCCCTTGCCTTCCTGGCCGGCGCAGGCTCCGAGCCCCCAGGCTCCCGCATACCGACCCCCGGGCCTTGGCTGCTGCCCTTTGATGTAGCTCTGCAAGGTCAGTGCCGTCACCTCTTGCAGACGATCGATCTCCTCCCTCCGGGTAACCCCAGGCCCGTCTGGAAGACAGCGGGTGGGAAGGATGGGTGGCAGCGGGCAGGGATTCCCGGGGCTGGGAGTCCGGGCAGGGGTGGAGGAGCAGAAGCTTCTGGGCTTTGGGGGGTGCTCACCGGGAGAGAAGAGGGCCATGGCGGCCATGAGCACATACTCGGGCTCCTGGAGCTGGAGTCGTCTCAGTGTCGCATGAAAGCGAAAGAGCAACTCTAAAAAGTCTTCCTGGAAGCCCGCTGTGGGAGATGCTGGTCTTAGGATCCTCCTGGTCACCCCGCCACAGGCCTTACGCCAAAGGACGCGCGCCCGCCCCGGCTCCAGCCCCCCTCACCATGGACGCCGTCTTCCAGCGTGTAGCAGAGCGGCCCGCAGAGGAAGTTTTGTGTTTGGAGACAGAAAGTGGTACTGAGTGCGATATGACAGATTTCGACCGCTGCTCCCTTGAGCAGGGAGATCTGGTCCTCCATGGGCAGGGACCTGAGGGGAGCAGGCAAGAGCCTTTTAGAGAGGGGAAGGAGCTCCCAGTTCTGGCTGAGATACTTAAGACCAAAGGAGGGAATTCAAGACCCCGCGCTTAGAAAGGCAGTAGGAAGCGTTAGCGGGTCAGGGACTGGGTGTGTGTGTGTGTGTGTGTGTGTGTGTGATTATAATTTATTGGAGTGTTTTCCTCCTGGAAGGTAAGGGGAGGTCACGTACCGGAAGAGAGGCACGTCCTTGGTGAACTTGATGACTTGCTGTACCATGAAGGTGTTGACCTCCGCAAAGTGCGTGGGCAGGGGCCGCTCGGGGACCGGGACGGGCGGCGCTGGTGATGGATGAGCAGATGAGCAGGAGGCTGCGGAGATCGGGGCCCGAGTGAGTGGCCCTAGTCCCAGGGGTCGCTCCAGCCCTGTCTTGGGCTTCTGGGTTGAGGAGCCTGTGGACGCTGGGGTTCTGGAGAAGGCTCGTCCTCTGTCTTGGGGCGTGGGACACTGCTGCCCACTCCCTCTGGACAGCCACCTCGGTTGCCCTTTTGGTCCTCTTTCAGCCCGAAGTCCATGCAAGGCTCACCCTGAACTGCACGAACTGGTTAAACGTGGTGCCCACGTGGCAGCTGTGAGCCCCCAGGAGTGTCCGCCCCAGCTCCTCCTGCTCCTTGCTCAGCTGCGCAGGGACTTGCCGGGCCGCCGCTGGGCCTGCTTCGCCCGCCGCGCTGCCAGGGCTTCTGCCGACAGGATCGCTGTGCCCAGGGAAGATGAGGGACGATGCTGCTGAGGTCCGCAGAGGGCATCACCGTCTCTGCCGGCCCCCACCCTCGCCCTCTGTCTGGGAGCCCTTGGGCATCGGGTACCCTGTGATGAAGGATGTGGGGAGGGAGCAGCATTCCTGGGGCCTCCTTGGGCTTGGCTGGAGTCCTAGAGGCCCCAGTGGTAAGGGATCCCTGTCCTCTCCCCAGCCCCGCAGGCCCCGCTGGGGAAAACAAGGTACCACTGGGGGGTGGGGAGGGGTGGACAATAAAGTAGTCACAGTGAAGGGAGATGTTTGGCTTCTGGGCGACCAGCGAAGAGGGAGAGCTCTTGGTTCCTAAAGCATCACCTTCTGTTTACATAGCCCTAAACGGCAAGGGTTCTGAGGTTAAATCTCACTGGATGAAACAACCCAGTGGGTAGAGGGTAGACAGGCCAGGGGTTATTATCCAGATTTTTCAGACACATAAACAGGCTGACATTCTGGTGGCAGGTCCAAGGTCACAAGACACTAAAGTGATGCAAGCCAAGATTTTTTGACTCCTACGGTATGCACCGGTCCATATTGAAGAGTAGTGCACTATCAGCGGAAAGGAAGGGCTTGGGAGTCAGAAGAGCTAAACATGGACACTGTAACTTTGTAGCCGAGTGGGCTCCAGTGACATCGTCTGGCGGGAGCAAAGCCTCACTACGGGGCACAGAGAAATGACATGCGATGATTCCTTCAACAGTTACCACGTACCTACTAGGTGACACGTGCTATATGTGAGACACACAAAAGTCAAGCTGTAAGGATATCTAGGGAAAGCATTCTGGGTGGAGGGGATGACAAGGGCAAAAGTCCCGAGGGGTGTGTGCTGGGTGTGCTTGAGAGTGGCACTGAAGTCAGTGTGGCCGTGAGCGAGGGAGCAAGGTGGGCAGATCAGGAGATAAAATCCGGGAGGCTGTCTGTTGGAGCCAGACCATGAGATCTTGGATTACAAGAGAGATGAGGAGCGGAATAGAAACATCATCTGACTTGTTTCCAAAATCTTACTCTTCTTGTGGGAGAACACGCTTTGGGAACGAGGATAAAGCAGAGTGACCTTGTCCGTGGATTCTGGTGTCGGTAGGGGCCAACTCACTTTCCGTCTTCATGCCAGCGTCCAGGCATTTCTGCAACCGGCAGGCTGGGCAGTGGCGTCTCTGGGCCTTGTTGACCTTACATCTTCCAGCAAAGGGGCAGGTGAGACCAATGCTTTTGTTGACTGTTCGTCTGTGAGAGATGGAGACTTTCGTGAGGGTGGTCACGGATGGCAGTGAACAGGTGGCTACGTGAGGGGCTGAGATGACACCCTGACTTGGTGTTTGCAGGTAGTGGGTAAGGGGCTGTGTCCACAGGACCAACAGCAGCCTTCCCTCTATCATTCTATCACCGATTTATGCAATGTTGAGGTTGACGAGATGTACCACGCTAGCCACAAGGCAGTTAGCCTCTGAGAGGCAGGAGTAACGTAGGTGGACAAGCTCGGGCATGTGCCACGGCTTAGAGGCTGCCCAGTGGGGAGTTTGGGAGGTGGTTTCTCCCGGGGCAGGGGGCTCTTACCTGAAGAAGCCCTTGCAGCCCTCACAGGTCAGGGCGTGGAAATGATAGCCTGTGGCTCGGTCCCCGCATTCCACACAGCTCCTCGGCCCATCCTCTCCACTGGCCATGGCTTCAGATGTTGCGATGGCTGTCACAGACCCCTGGATGTGGGAAGGGTTAGCACCTGGGACGCTCTTCTCCCCCTTCTGGGGGACCTCTTCCTGACCCTCTGCATTATCTGCACCTTATTGCTTTTAGTCTCTGGCCCCCAACAGATCCCCTACCTGCTATTCCTAGGCCTGTCACCCGCAGGCCAGAGGATCTGGTGTGGGCTGCCTCTCCCCAGACTGCCACTCTGCCCCTGCTTTTCCCTTGGTCTCTGGAGCTGCCAGCGTTTGCAGTCAGAGATTATGACCCTCCGTACCTGGTAAACAAGGAACTTCTGCTATGTGTGGGCTGCAGCTGGTCTCTGTGACTACATAGATAGGGCACAGACTCTGGACCCAGGACAAAGGCCCGGGTGGGAGGAGTTCCCAGCATGCCCATGGGGTAGGTTGCTGGCACCTGAGGAGGGACCCTGTGGGGGAGAGACCTCATGACTAGAAGCTGCTGCTCATCAGACCCAGGGGGATGTTCCCTACTGCTGAGCTCCAGGCTCGACCTGTAAGCCTCCTTTGAACCTGGATCTTGGACAAGCTGGGAAGAGAGAGGAGAGACAGAACAAGCTTTTTCACGTGCAGTATGACAATGGTGAAAGAACAGGCATACCAATTGCACGAGGCTCCCCAAAAGGAAGATTCTTAAAAACAGATTGGGGTCAGGTGCTCAGGTGGCTCAGTGGGTTAAGCGTCTGCCTTTGGCTCAGGTCATGATCTCAGGGTCCTGGGATCGAGCCCCTGTGGGGCTCTCTGCTCAGTGAGAAGCCTGCTTCTCCCTCTCCCTCTGTCCCTCCCACCATTTGTGCTCTCTCTCCCTCTCAAGTAAATAAAAAAATCTTAAGAGAGAGAGAGAAAGAGAGACTGAGGTCTGTTTAATAGCTCAAGCAAAGAGCTAGTGAGGTCTATACTTCCTAACTGGGAGGGCTCGGAATGAAATGAGGGCGGCGTCTTAACAAATTAGAGGTGGTACTTCGGATTGATTTGAGGACTCTGGCCCCAAGCTGGCTTCATGGGCATGTGACCTGTGCAGTCACATAGGACCCTGGCCTAGAGGGATCTTGGATTTGGTTTAATTCTCTGCCATTGCTGTCTTGAAATTCTCCATGATTTTTGAACAAGGGAATCTGTCGTTTTTCAGTGGGTCCCACAAGTTATGTTCTTGGTCCTGTCTGCAGCCAAGATGAAAGACTTCTAATTAATAGGTTTAAGAATCACAAGTAGGAGTCTTCAGCAGGGTTGTCTAAGTGTTCCATCAACACTGCAGAATATTTTTGCAGGTGTGAAGTGTGTGTGTGTGTGTGTGTGTGTGTGTGTGTGTGTGTGTGTATTCTCCCAATATCTATGAACAGAAAAAGTAACTCAAAAGCTATTTGGATATTTTGGGAATGGACAATATGTTGGTTACATCTATGTTGGATAAATCTGGTATCATACACACGCTGGAATAAAGTCCAAAGCTGAGTCTTCTAATTTGAAAGGTCTTCACTGCAGATGTCCCCAGTTGTTTGCTCTTTCTGCACTTCTACAATCTTTTCTCACTAGAAATAAGCATCTTTCTTCCTTCCTCCCTCCCTCCCTTTCTTTCTTTCTTTCTTTCTCTGGTTCTGTCTTTTTCTTCCATTAAGAGTTCAATTATAATTTATGTTGCCCTAAATTTGAGTTTAAAACCCACACGCAGGTTGGAGTCATAAAAACAGAGACCGAGGGAAGAGACAGAGCCTTGTTTAGGTCCCCAGAATGGACTGTGTAAACTATTACATTTTGCAGCAAGCAGAGTTCCAGAGAACACAGGTGCTTAGGTCTGCTTCTTGGGAGATGCTGAGCACATCTTGGTGTGTGCGTCTATTGGTATGCTCGCCTGAGTGTGGCTGTGAGAATGTGTGCTAATTCATTTAATCAACAAATATTGACAGAGAACCTACTATGTGGTAGACAGGAGGGATGAAAAGATGAACAAGATGCTCTTCTGGCCTTACGGAACCTCGGTGTGCTGGTGAGGAAGACAGACCTTCACGCAGATATAAAGAAACATGATCAGATCAAAGATGGTGCTGTGCACAGACCATATGGGACCACAGAGGAGGGGTACCTAATCCGCTTTGGCAGAAAGGTGTTGAGGAGGAGGCAGGAAAGGCTTCCTGGAGGAGTGACAACTGGGCTGATTTTGAAAGGATCATGAGGAGCTAGGTGAAAACAAAATGCAGTTCAGGCGGAGAGTGCAGGCTGAGAAAGTTCCAGAAGCCAGATACCAAAAGGTGTGTGTGAGGTCGAGCCACAAACAAGCCTCCTCTGCTGGAGCCCAGCGTTTTGGATTGGGGGTGGGAGGGGAGGATTCTGGAGAGGTGGGCTAGGAGGCCGAGATGTGGGCAGGGCCAGCTCATGGAGGAACCCCTGTTTCCCAGAGTAAGCAGCTTGAGTCCATCAGAAGGCTTTTGAAGAGGAAGCAGAGAAATGACATGAGCAGACCTATTCTGGGTAGATTGATCTTATTCTAAATATCTTAGGTCGCTGGCTGTTTGGAAGACGGATTTGATGGTGCTGGACCCGAGGCAAAGGGACCAGTAAGAGAGCTATTGCCATAATGTTGTTGGGAGAAGATTACTCCTGACCTAGCACAGCGGGAGGCTGCAGAGGAAGAGAGGGTTTTCAGAAATACATGGGAGGTGCAGTCTTTGGAACTTGGTGGCTACTAGCGTGTGCTGAGGAAGAGGAAGAGGAGTCACGGATGACTCCAGGTTTCTAGCATGAGGGGTTAAGTGGATGCGGGTATCATCTCCTGGCGGAGAGATGACAGGAGGAGGGCGGTGTTCTGCATACACCCACCAGTTTATTAGCTGAATTCACTTGGATGTCACACACGCATCTCAGATTTGGTAGGTCTTAAAATGGCGCTGTACAATACCTAGGGCACAAACAATGAAATAAAAAAATATACAAGTAGAACCGCATCAAACTAAAAAGCTTCTCCACAGCAAAAGAAACCATCAACAAAAGGAGGGGTACCTGGGTGGCTCAGTGGGTTGGGCCTCTGCCTTTAGCTCAGGTCATGATCCCAGGGTCCTGGGATTGAGCCCCGCATTGGGCTCTCTGCTCAGCAGGGAACCTGCTTCCCCGCGCCCCCCACCTGCTGCTCTGCCTACTTGTGATCTCTATCTGTCAAATAAATAAATAAAATCTTAAAAAAAAAAGGCAAAAGGAAAAGGCAACCTACAGAATGGGAGACAATATTTGCAAAGGACACATCCAGTAAGGGGTTCTTATCCAAAGTATATAAGAAACTTAATAGCAAAAAGCAAAACCCAAAACCAACACCCCCAATAATCCAATTAAAAAGGAACAAAGGACCTGAATAGGTTCTCCCCCCCAAATTTATTTATTTAATATTTAAATGGCCACAGGTACATGAAAATGTACTCAGCATCACTAATCATCAGGGCAACGCAAATCAAAACCACAGTGAGATACCACCTCGCACCAGTCAGAAGGGCCATCATCAAAAAGACAAGAGGTAAAAAATGGTGGCAAGAGTGTGAAGAAAGGGAACCCTTGTGTGTGGGAATGTAAATTCGCAGCCACCATGGAAAACAGTATGGAAGTTCCTCAAAAAATTAAAAATAGAACTACCATCTGATCCAGCAATTCCGTTTCTGGGTGTATAGCCAAAGGAAACAACACCTCTGTCCGGGACAGATATGTGAGTCCCTGTGCTCACTGTAGCATTATTTACAGTAGCTAAGATGTGAAAACAGCCTAAGTGTCCACCAAGAGACAGATAAAGATGCGAACACACAAACACACACACACACACTGGGATACTATTCAGCCGTAAAAAGAAGGAAATCTTGCTGTTTGTGACAACATGGATGGACCTAGAGGGCATTATGCTAAGTGAAATAAGTCAGGCAGAGAAAGACAAATACTTTGTGATTTCATAAGTGGAATCCAAGACAAAGTCATAGAAACAGAGATCAGATTTTTGGTTGCTAGAGGTGGAGGGTGGAGGAGGTGGCGAAATTGGGTGAAAGTGGTCAAAAGGAGGGGACCTTAGGTGGCTCATTTGGTTAAGCACCTACCTTCGCTCAGGTCATATTCCCAAGGTCCTGGAATGGAACCCCATGTTGGGCTCCCTGCTCAGCAGGGAGTCTGCTTCTCCCTCTTCCCTTGCCATTCCCCCTGCTTGTGCTCTCTTGCTCGTGCTCTCTCTCTCTCAAATAAATAAATAAAAATTTTTTAAGTGCTCAAAAGGTATAAACTCTTAATTAAAAGATAAAAATATTCTGAGGATGTAATACAGAGTGTGATGACTCTAGTTAACAATATTGTATGTTCGAAGGTGGCTATGAGAGCAGACTTTAAAAGTTCTCATTACCAGGGGAAAACATTTAGGGCCAGGTCAGGTGAATCATTTCACCATACATACCTACATCAAATCATTATGTTCTGTACCTCAGACTTATATGATGTTATGTGTCAAGTATATCTTAATAATACTGAAAAAAAAATGAAAACCATTGTCAACCCCCACTAACTTCTGTATTACCTAACTTGGTGACTATCCCAGCATGAGAAAGGGGAAAGCGCGTGAGTTTTGGAGTCATACGGACTTAGATTTAAGTTCTGACTCAGGCTCTTGACAGCTGAATTACTTTGGGTGCTCCTTCCCTATTTGATGTCACTGAGATCCAGCTCCGTGGGAGTCCGGTATCACCAGGCTGGGCCAATCCCAGACATGGGAAGGGAGGTTGACTTCCTTCTCCCAGATCCTTATGACACGCTCAGGGAGGAGTTCAGTTTGATGGAGAGATGCTCTGGGCCAGGGCTGTCCCTTCTCCTGGGCCCCGGGGGGATTACCCTGAGCCTTGTTCTTCTTGCAGGTGCCTTGGGGACCTGCCTCTCTGAGCACAGAGTGAAATACAGAAATGCTCCCAGCCTTGGGGCACCTGACTGGCTCAGTCGAAGAGTGTAAGAGCGTGCGACTCTTGATCTGGGGGTGGAGGACACTCATGAGTTTGAGTCCCATGTGGGGTGGAGAGATTACTTAAATACAACTTAAAAAAAGAAAAAGAAGTGCTCCCAGTCTTAGAGTCTCTCCCACAGAGCAAGACTGAGGCTGGGAGCTGCTGGGGTCTGTCCCCGACCTCCACCGCGAGCAGCTTTCAGGGTTGACCGGTGTTCTTAGCCTTTTCCCACATGCCTGTCCCAGGGTCTGAAAAACATCTGTGTTGGTTATGGCCTGGTGGGTTAAACGTTCTGAACTTCAGTTTTCTAATCTGGAAAAAGGGGGTTAATACCGTCTAGCCAGGTTTGTTGTGAAGATTACGTAAAGGAATATATGTAAAGTTCCTCAGACAGCGTTTGGAGCATGGAAGGAAGTCGATACATATTCATTCTCTTACCCTCTTCCTTTCCTTCCTCTCCATTGCCACCTGCTCCCAGATGCCAAGCCAGGAGCTGGGGAGCCCCCTAGCCTCCTTTCTCTCCCTTGCTCCCTGAAAATGATCAGATGTCACGCCTGTCGGGCTGTCTCTCCACCTGACATGCCCAGCACCTCTTAGCTGAGCTCAATCCCTCCTCCATTTCCCACTTATTACCGCAGTAACCTATTAAATTGTTCTCCCTACGCCCAGCCTCATCTCGTTCCAGCCCATCCTCCATGCTGTTGCTATTTCTAAAATGCAAATTTGATCATGTCTCTTTCCTGCTTAAAATTCTTCATTTGCTTCCCATCACCTTCAGGATAAAATCCAATCTCTTTAGCATGTCACACATGGTCCTTTGTGACCTGGCCCCAATTTCTCACTCTGGCCTCATCTATTCCAACCCCAGTTCCTCCCCTCATCCAAGACGTCACATTTGGGCTCTCGATGTGCCTAGACATTTAGAGATCCCTGAACACGCGACGCTCACTCACCTCTGAACGTCAGCCCTTGTTTTTCCATCCGGTTGGAGTGGCCAGACATATCTCCACTTCCACATCACCACAAACCCCCTCCTGGGTCCTCCTGATCCACCTGGCCCTTCAGGCCTGAGCACAGAAGATGGCCTCTGGGAGCCTGGGGGTCAGAGCCACACCTCTGCACACACATCTGTCACAACACTTACCACGTTGCAGAGCGCTTGTCTGTTTCTTTCTGACTCTTGTCGATCAGCTGCGAGTTGGTAAAGTCAAGAACCGCCCCTGTCACTTTTAGATCCTTAGGGCTTATGTGTGAGTGAGCAGGACAGGGTCTGCATTAAGATCCGACTCCAAGCTCACGCTCTTCCCACGTGGCATCACATGTTAGTATTCGGGAATGCATTCCTTCATGTAGCAGATATTTAATGGAATCTGCTTTATGCCAGGCTTGCTCTAGCAGTGCGGGTTCCATGGGGTTAATGGGATACATTCCTGTCTCCCTCTTCGGTCGCCGTCTTTCAGAGCAGATCCTGATCTTTTGCTATTCTGATTCTCTGATGGGATACTCGTTCGTCTTCTAGTCTGTTTCCCGAATCCATTCTCTCCGCGGGTCCCACCTGCCATGTTTACATTTACGTGTCGCTGACCTCCCGCAGGTGTCCATGGAGCTGTATCTCCAGGTTCAGCCTGCCTTATCCTGTACAGTACTCCTGCTCCCTGCTCCCCGGGTTCTGGCTCAAACACTTCCCTTCTCTTCTCTTACTTCTCTACACTCACCCAGAATTGTATACTTTGCACAACTGCAGGATCTCCACCTTGTTCTCCCTGCTCCGGATCTCTCCCTTGCCAAATTAGTCCTGCTAGAATAATCTAAACATGCTGTTTGGGCAAGTGTCAGGTTTATGGTCCTTGTTCTGTTATTCAAGGCCCTTCCACATCTCCTGTGGCTTCCCTGTCATCAACCACAATCTTCTTTCATCATTTTTCTCTTGTTAACACCCAGAGGACAGAGAGCTACAACTTTTTTTTTTCCTTCTTCCCATTTCCTTCCACCATTTGCCTAAATTTTATCCTTCCCTTAAGGCCCAACCCAAATCCCATTTTCCCCAGGAAGCTTTTGGCTCTTTCGGGCCAGGACCATGTCTTTCTTCTTTGATCTATTACCATTTACTCTTATACAACCTACACTTTGTAACTCACTTAGGTAACGTAATCATCTATGGCCGGTGGGCCAAATCTGGCCTGCTGCCTCTTTTTTGCAGAGCCTATGAGCTAAGAATGGTTTTTACATTAAAATTTAAAAAGAAGAAAAAGAATATTTCATGACACATAAAAATTATATGAAATTCACACTTCCGTGTCCACAAATAAAGTTTTATTAGAACAGAGCCGCACTTATGGGCTTATTGTTGCGGACTGGTTTCAAGCTGTAGTGGGAGCCGTAAATCATTTCAGTAGAGACCATCAGGCCTGCAAAGCTTAACATAGTTACTATTTGGCTGTTACAGAGAAAGCTTGCTGATCTCTGATCTACGATCTTCAATTTTCTTTCTAATCTTTGCATAGCTGCTTAAGAACTGTGGAGAGACCTGCTTCATCCAAGGCAATCTTTTCAGTGCTAATTAGCCACTGATTAGAAAGGGTTGGGGGGAACCCGAGGAGTAGGCTTCCTAGAGTGAGGAGGAGCTGGCCTAGTTAGAAATTGGCTAACTTAGGCAACCACGTCCCATTGTAAGTAAGAGTCAGAGGATCTCAGGTGGATGGGGGAAAATACTTGATCTTGTCCCCTTCTCTGTTTCAGATCTGGCAGAGAAAGTGTAGAAGCAGATTGGGTGATGTATAGAAGTGTTCAATCACCATATTGTACACCTCAAACTAATATAACACTGTATGTTAACTATATTGGAATTTTAAAAAATTAAATTAGTGGGGCGCCTGGGCGGCTCAGTTGGTTGAGCGTCTGACTCTCGGTTTTGGTTCATGCCATGATCTTGGGGTCTGGAGATCGAGCCCCACCCTGTGTGGGGCTCCATGGTCAGTGTGGAGTCTGCTTGAGATTTTGTCTCTCTCTCTCCCTCTGCCCCTCCCCCTTCTCACTCTCTCTTGCTCTAAAATAAGTAAAATCTTTTTTTTTTTAAGATTTTATTTTATTTATTTGACAGAGAGAGACACAGCAAGAGAGGGAACACAAGCAGGAGGAGTGGGAGAGGGAGAAGCAGGCTTCCCGAAGAGCAGGGAGCCCAATGCAGCGTTTGATCCCAGGACCCTGGGATCATGACCTGAGCCAAAGGCAGCCGCTTAATGACTGAGCCACCCAGGCAGCCCCCAAAATAAGTAAAATCTTGAAAAAAATATTTTTTAAGTACTAAGGACAAAGAAAGAAAATGTAAAAGTATAGAGAAGCTAGCTAGAGAAGGGTTATTTGAGGTCTTATCTGAATCTGGTTGTTGAAAAGAGATCAGTGGTTCTTGGCTGAGAGTAGCTCAGCTATTAAATGACTCAGTTAGTACAGGCCATGGAGGAAATTATCAAAAGGGTGTCGTGGCTGAAGCCGAGAGTTTGGTTTTGGCTCGCTGAAACTGTATGTAGGCTAAGAGGTTTTACAATGCCTAGAAGGATCACAGGCAAGAGAGTTTGAAGGATTTCCTTAAGGTAGAAATGAAGGCTAGATATTTAGAGAAGCAGGACTGGCAGTTGAAGTCATCAGGGAGTTCACGACTTCTCCCTACATGTTCTGCTTCTCTTCATCGTGCTCTAACCATATTTTTTCCTTGAAACTTACATGACATAATTATTAAATAAAATTCCATCTTCTCAAAAAATACTCTCTACAGATTGGACTGTGGGCTTCATCTTTCACATCTGCTCCCTACACCCCGCTTGGCTAGTGGACTCTGGCACTCAAACCGGACCACCAGACGGGCTGCTCCTTGAAGTACAGGAGGATGCAAGCTGGACTCCCAGAGCAGGACTTGGATATCGAACCCATTTTAATGGCAACAATAGACAAAAAGTCATAATAAGTAAGTTGTTGCATAATACGTGTGTTATACATAATAAGTAAGTTGTGGTAATAAGTGTGTCTCCTTTTTTTATAGTCTCACTGTCATGCCTGGCACAGTGGAGGGCACATTGTCACAAGGAGACTGAATGCATAAGCAGTTTTTTTTTTTTAAGATTTTATTTATTTATTTGACAGATAGAGATCACAAGTAGGCAGAGAGGCAGGCAGAGAGAGGAGGGAAGCAGGCTCCCTGCAGAGCAGAGAGCCGGATGTGGGGCTCGATCCCAGGACCCTGGAATCACGACCTGAGCATAAGGCAGAGGCTTTAACCCACTGAGCCACCCAGGCGCCCCGTGTTTTTTTTTTTTTTAAGTAAATTGTGACATTTTTTGATTATTCATTACTTACTTACTTATTTATTTATTTAAGACTTTATCTATTTATTTGAGAGAGAGAGAGAGATAGGGATAGGGAACACAAGCAGAGATGAGAGGGAGAAGCAGGCTCCCGCTAATGCGGGACTCAATCCCAGGATCCTGGGACTATGACCCTAGCCGAGGGCAGACTCTTAACCAACTGAGCTACCCAGGCTCCCCAGAATAAGCAGTTGTAAATTAACTTCGGTGGGGAGCCCATTACCTATTCAAGTGGATGCTAAGGTACCATCTCCCCCCCCCTCGCCATTATATGGGAGGTAAGATTGATGGATTTTTAAAAAATATTTTATTTATTTATTTGACAGAGACAGAGAGAGAGAGATCACAAGTAGCCATCGAGGCAGGCAGAGAGAGAGGGTGAAGCAGGCTCCCTGTGGAGCAGAGAGCCGGTTGCGGTTGCAAGGCTTGGTTCCAGGACCCTGAAACCATGACCCCAGCCGAAGGCAGAGGCTTAACCCACTGAGCCACCCAGGCGCCCCAAGACTGATGGATCTTAAAATGTCTTTCCACCCCTCAGATCTGTCATATTCCCAAACAAACAGGCACTTCACAATTTCCCTGTTCTTTGCCACGGAATACGGTCCACTTGCTCTGTCTCTCGTCCTTCCCCTCCCTCTTCCTACCCTCTCCGCATCAGGCTGCCATCCTACGACTAAGTCTTATCTGCAGCATCTCTTGGCTTTACCCTTTCCACTCCTGGTTTCCTGCGTCTCGTGGACCCTCGTGATTTCCCTCCAGCTCTTCCTTCTCGCTCTCACAAACTCGCACGCTCCGTCCTTCCCCCTCTCCTTCCCTCCTTCGTGCGCTGCTCCTTCCTCTCCCTCCTCTGCGCCCGCTCCTTGGGTTTCCGCGCTCTCAGCCCCCGACGGTCTCCCCCTCCTTCCCGCTCTCGGACCGTCTTACCCTAGTTTGGAAATGCCGCAGACCTCCGGGCCCGCCGCCATTGGGTGCGAGCGGCCGTCACTCTGCGGCCGGAGGCGCTCCCATTGGTCGCGCTGGAGGCGGGCGCGGAGCCGACTATAAAAGGTGGGCCCGGAGGAGGCGCGCGGAGCGGCTCCGACAGGACGGGGTCGGGAGGGGACGCCCGGCGGGAAGCTCGTCGCCCAGAGCCGGGGTGCGGGTTCCGGAGCAGCGGCTCCCCGCGCGAGACTCTGCTCTTCGGCCGGGGCGCGCCCTGCCGAGCCCGACCACCCGCGGCCGTCGCCCGCGCAGCCCCGAGGGCCCCTCGCCTCCCCTGCACGTGCCGCGCCCCGCGCGCCCCGTCCGGCCGCCGCGATGAGCGAGGTGAGCGCGGGCGCTGCCGGGCCCCCGGCTCCGGGCGAGCCCGCGGCGGGGAGGTCGCGGCCCGGGTCCCAGGGAGCGAGGGAGGGCGCGGCAGCCGGGAGCCACGGAGACCTCCGGGGGCGCCCCACTGCCCCTCCGGGGAAGCTCCCATCTCGGGCCCTGGGAAGCGACTGGAAGACGGAGGCTTCAAGCCCCTCACTGTGCAGGGAGCTTTTGCTGGGGGGTGGGGGGGGTTGGGGGCGCGGTGGCTGGAACCGGGTGTAAAGGGGACTGCGACCTCGGGGGATAAGTCGCCTTCTCCGGATACCACCCTCTGCATCTGCCCTAGCGCTCCGAGGGCGCTCGGGCTTCCCTTCGGTCCCCGGACTTCCGGGAGAAACGCTGTCCTGCATCGTCCCTCTCGGAGGGCTGTGCTGCTCTTGCTCTGGTTAGGTAGCCTTCGGCAAGAACTCCAGCCTAGCCCCCTGAGGTGGCCACTTTTTCCCTTTGGGAAGGGGGCATCCAGCCTCTTCTCATTCAGGCGGGAACCAGCCATAGGAGGGACCGTGTCTGCTATTCCGGAGCCCCTGCATGTCCACTCCGGGGGAGCTGTCCCCTTCAAGAGGGATCTCCCTCTGCAGTGCTTGTTACATCCTAGGTCTTCCTGTCAGGATCCACCGTGCTCATCCGAGCCAGAACCAGTCCATTAACTGGCATTTTTCTCTCTTCCCAGAACACCATTCATAGGGAGGGGGTCAAAGCAGAGACTTGGAAAGACCTCTTCCATGGTTTGAATGCATTCGAAGGATCCAGAATCAAGGGTCTTCCTTCCCAAGTGAAGTCAGTATGATCAGAAGCATCACAGGCTTGCTCCATGCAACCCCGTTCCCAGTGCCCAGCATCTTGGGATAAAACCAACTTCTCAGCTGTATGCCAGGTCTCAGCCCTACTACTTACTAGCTGTGTGGCTTTAGGCAGTTCCGAAACCATTCTCTGTTTCAGTGTTTTATCTATAAAATTGGGGGAATACAGATCGGTTTTTTTTTTAAAGATTTTATTTATTTATTTGACAGACAGAGATCACAAGTAGGCAGAGAGGCAGGCAGAGAGAGAGAGTAGGAAGCAGGCTCCCTGCTGAGCAGAGAGCCCGATGCGGGGCTCGATCCCAGGACCCTGGGATCATGACCTGAGCTGAAGGCAGAGGATTTAACCCACTGAGCCACCCAGGTGCCCCTGTTTTTTGTTTTGTTTTTTTTTTTTTTTTAAGATTTTTATTTATTTATTTGACAGAGAGAGATCACAAGTAGGCAGAGAGGCAGGCAGAGAGAGAGAGTAGGAAGCAGGCTCCCCGCTGAGCAGAGAGCCCGATGCGGGACTGGATCCCAGGACCCTGAGATCATGACCCGAGCCAAAGGCAGCGGCTTAACCCACTGAGCCACCCAGGTGCCCCAGATTGTTTTGATTCAATGAGATGATACATGCAAAGTACTTAGGACAGTGGCACAGAGGAGGTACTCAGTCTACATTAGCTGTGTCCCTATTTCTTCTTTTCTGCTTTTGAATATGACAGAAAAGGAGCACAAGCCTTCTCAAGAAGACCAGGCTTGCGGGCAGGGGTCAGGACCCTGGAGCCTAGGTCTCAGTTCAGATCTTTATCTTTAGTAGGAGCTCTGCTGGCTCCCACCAAAACTGTCGTCCAGGGAGCCAATTAGTGCCGACTGCTATGTTGTCTTTGTTGCCATGTCCACTAAGTTTATCCTGGAAAATTCAGCTAGTCTGGGGGCTACAGATGAACTAAAGTGGTTTCTAGTCCCTCAGCTGGTTGTGACTGTGACCATGGCAGCCTTTCCGAAAGAAAAGGGGGAAAATGTATCTCTATCTCTATCTATCTATCTATTTCAGTCTTCTTTCCTCTTGCTTCTAACATGAGCAGCCCTGATAGGAGAAGAGAGGTTTTCTTTGCCCTCTTTCTCACTAAGAGCCAGAGTTCAAGGCCCCTTCTAGAGTTTCTAAATCTGAAAGTTGCAATTCAAGCCATCCCCTGGGAGTTTGTGATCTGAGGGCCATGCCAACATGAAGATGTGTGGTTGGCCTGAGTTTTTGGGGGGAATTGCACAGACTTTCTGTAGGACATGCCACAGGGACTGGCATTTATGGTGGTGTTTGGTGGAGTGACAAAGAGGTTTCAGTGACAGGGAAAACGGTTGGGTGTTTGAGGGGAAAGTCGAGTCTTGACTTATTGGCTGAACTTGGCTGGCCTCACTCAGGAGCTCAGCAAAATGATGACGATCGGACCCTTGGATGGGGACTAGCTCTTCCTGTGTGTGCCGGGCTGCCCAGCCTCCCAGGCTGTCAGATTGAGCTGGTTTTAACCAGCAATTTAGCTGTCAACGCTGCCTTTTAATAGGGAGCTGAGCCTGGCTTCAGGGATGAGTCTTTACAAAACCCAGAAGCAGCCACCTGGGAGTACACATAGACTAGCTCTTTCTGAACCAGATCCCCAAAGGGGCTCTGCTTCCCTAGAGCCCGAGACCCAGCCTGTTTTCTTCCTCTGGAAAGAGCTCTGGTAAAAAGCGGAAGTGTTGCCGGGGGCTCTGGAGCTCTCTGGAGACCCCGCTTCATTTCTCTCAGTGCATCCCCACGGGGCTCCTTGCTCGGGCAGAAGTGCCCAGCCCAGGAAAGCTCCGTGCACCCCAAATCTTATATAAGCTTCACCTCCCCCACCTGCTTATCTGCTTGCTTCAGAGAAGTGGCCTGCCACAAGAGCATCTGGATCTCATGGAGAGATCTCCATTTCAAGGGAGAGTAAAAGCTGGAGAGCGGTCTTCAGACCCTGTGTGCCCGCAGAGCAGGGGTGCTGGTGGGGCCGCTGGGGAGGAGCTCCAGCCCTCCGCTTTGCCTCCGTGGCCACTCGCTGTCCCTTGCTGTCCCTCAGTACTGCAGCCGAGCATCTCCCTGTCCACGTGCGTGTGAATCCGTGCGCAGAGGAGCCGCAGGACTCCTCTCCAGCCTGTCCTATTCACAGCCGCAGGCAGGACCCGACTGCTGTGAATCACAGTCTGTCTCGGAGAGTTTCGTAACTTTTCTTCACCCGTTTCATTGAGGGATGGGAGAAGCGTTCACTCCCTGAGGGCTGGTGCCTCTAAAATCCCTCATCCCATGCTGGAGTTGCTGCTTCACAGCACGCTCGGCAAGTTCTCCTGTGATCCTGTTGCATTTCTCAACGGAGAGGAGCCCTCCTGGAGGAAGCCCTTGGTGTGGCAGTCATTCTGTCACAAGGGGGGTCTTGGATGGGAACCGCCCTCCTGGTGTCTGTCTTGTGTGTGGGCTGGCAGGGCTGGAGCGAGGAACGGATCCATGAGAAATCTCACTAGGAGAGAGCTTAGAACTGATACCCCCTCCTTTATTATTCTGCTTGCTGTCCTCTTTTTTTTTTTTTTAAGATTTTATTTATTTATTTGACAGAGAAATAGCACAAGTAAGCAGAGCAGCAGGCAGAGGGAGAGAGAGAAGCAGACTCTCTGCTGAGCAGGGATCCCAATGCGGGGCTTGATTCGGGGCTTGATCCCAGGACCCTGGAATCATGACCTGAGCCGGAGGCAGTGGCTTAACCCACTGAGCCACCCATGTGCCCCTGCTTGCTGTCCTCTTAAGTAATAGGAACAGAATAGCACATTTGGAGGTCACATCCTCTTTTCTGTGCATATCAGCACAGGAAATCCCCACAATGGAAGTTTGGTCAGGTTGATATCTTCTGTGAGCCAGTTTTTAGGGAACCTGGTAGGGACTTGAAGGAAATCCCAGTGTCTCTCTCCCTTTCTCTCTCTCTGGTATTTTATTATGATTATGGTTCTAGTGGACATATAAAATAGAAGGGTTAGTTATTTAATATTGGGATACCTTCCACCTCTGGAAATGATCTGTCTTCCAAAGTAAGGGAAACCAGAACTTGGTTCTAGAACTTGCTTTTCCTTTTCTTAGTCACCCATCCAGGTTGTTGGCTCTGGCTGCTTGAGCAGGAGCCTGTCACTGGGGAAAGCGGATGACTGCTGTCCTCTAACCGGGAATGTGGATGACTGTTTCTGCTAAGCAGCAGCTGTGATCTGGTACCTCTCAGAATGTCAAGTCTTTATAGGGGCAGGCACCCGTAAATAATGTGGCTGGTGTCCAAATATGCAAATCTCATGCCTCTTTCATGTCTCTCTGTGGGGGGTCTTAGCTGATGAACATGATGGAGATAAGGTTGAAGGGGGAGAGGCAGGAGGAAAGATCGGGTCAGCAATTGTCTTTTCAAGGTAGTGCTTCTATGAATGTCTTTCCCCATTTTCTGTTATTCTGTAGTTCCAAATTGTCTTTCATGAGTCTGTTTTATCATGGAAAAACTCAGTTTGCAAAAAATCTTTAAGACAGAAATACAGGTATATCTTTCACCAAGAGAATCTCAAATAATATACCCAGACATTTTAGTGATATAATTTTAGATTTGTTAATAGATTTGATATAATTTTAGATTTGTTAAGAAGCCCTAAAGCTCATATGATCCCATCTTCTCATCTTACAGATGAGGAAACTGAGGCCCAAACCTTATGTAAGTTGACACAATGCTAGAGCCAAGACTAGGACACAGACTTCTCACAGCAAAAGAATTCCATAAGAGCCCTTTAATGTGTTACCCCAGTGAGTACAGAATGCTTTAGTTTATATGCAACTGTAAAGGAATAGATCACAAGTACTTTCTACAGGAAATCTGAGCAGTGTGATTTAATAAATGCTCAAACAGAGGGTAGAGAGAAAGACCAGCATGAGACGATAGTTATCAGCAGCAGACATTTGGGTAGAATACTAGACAGCCCGGGTACTATCCTCCCTGAGGCAGGATGATGTCTGGTCATCCTGGAAGTGGGTGCCCGAGTGACGCTGGAGGCCCAGAGGCCCCCTTTCATGGTTCTTAATTCCTGGTGTCCCTCATTGATCTCCATAACCTGCAGAGCATCAAGGACCAGAAGGAGCAGTTTTCTTTCTGAAAAGAAAGAAATGAGAGCAATGCTCTTAACTCTAACGTATTTGACTTGGAGGACCCAGTGCAGGAACAGATAGCTAAATAAAGCTGGTGTCCCTACTAACCAAACAGGCGCTGAACATTGAGCCCTTCACTGGGCTTCTTGACTTCCAAGTAGAGTACAAAGGCTTTGGGAGGAAAACTCTAAAAAGGGGAAACAGGAGAATGTATTAGACCCACAAAGTAACTGATGGGAGCCTGCTGGGATCCCGGGATCCTAAGTGTGTGGTTTTCTACATCCACACGCTGGACCGGCTGCTCAGAATGCCTTGACTTGTTCCAGAGTTGTTTTACCTGCAAGAGTAAGCAATGTGAGAAGCAGATCTAAAACCACTTTTCTTTCTTTTTTTTACAAAAATTTTTATTTATTTATTTGACACACACACACAGAGAGAGAGAGAGAGGGAACACAAGTAGGGGGAGTGGAAGAGGGAAAAGTAGGCTTCCTGCCAATCCCAGGGTCCTGAGCTGAAGGCAGCTGCTTAATGACAGAGCCACGCAGGCACCCCGCCCCCCCAAACCACCGTTTTCCAAGAGACCCGCATGCCTACAGGTGCCTGGAAACAAGTACCTTGAAACCCGGCCCTCGCCCTGCTCTCCTCCCCAGGTCTGATGACCGCTTCATCCCAGGCTGACTCCTGAAGGCCTGCCCACCTGGGTTTCCCGGCAGCCCCCCGCACCCCAGAGGAAAGAGGTGCCATTTATCACGCTGTTGTCCCTGGTGCTGCCTCCCTCCCACACAAAGTCCTCCAGCTGAGTGTTTGCTTTGTGGGCTGTGGGGGGAGTAATACGTTTATTTTGGGACGTTAACGCCATGGGTGGGATGCACATTGAAGATTATAGTAATAAATGATGCTTTGGCACTCCTTGCTCTCCCCCACCCCCTGCCCGCAGTATGGGGTAGAAGGCACAGCTCCAGGCCGTGTGCAGAGCAGCACAAATAACCACTCATTAAACCGTGGCAGCCCGTGCTGGGGGGAATGGCCAGGGCTGTTGACTCACTGCATACCAGAAGCTGGCATGGCCAAGGAATTCTGCCTCGGACTCCGGCGGGGGTGGGGGGGTTACTGCTATTCCAGGCAACAGGGCTGGGGTGGCTGAGGGGACGACGGGGGCTTGGGAGCTCGGCCTCTGCTTGGGTTCTGTTCCCATCACGGGAGACATCTGAGTTATAAGGTATTTGGGTTGTATTCCTTATTTGAGGAGAAGGATGTGTGTATATAGAGCCAGAAGGAAGCATTCCTCGTTCTCTCTCTGTTATTATCTGGAGGGTGACCTTGAACAAGTCTTTCCGAGGCTGTTTGAGGACTGCAGCTGGTTGCCGTGCTGGAGTGCAGGAAGAACTGGAAGGGCTCCAGTGGCGCTCCTCACAGCAGGCTGGGGTCTCTCCCGGGGCCCCTCAGATGTCCTCCAGGCACGACCTTCATCTAGCATGGAGGTGGGGGGACACTCAGTAGAGCAAGAAGGGTCCCTGGAGACCCTCTTCGTCACCCCTGGGAAGCAGATGCACCCACTCCCCCTTCACGTGCTGCGCCTCTGAAACAAGCCGGAAGCTGGCAGAGCCTCGGATTTCTGTCAGTACACCAGAGAGGAAAGGGTCTTTTGGGGACTCTACTAGGACTTTTAGGCTTCAGGCCCTTTTGAGGTTTCCTGCTGCTGACCCGCAGGTTGGGATTCAGAGCACCTGTGCCTATTCACGAGAGGAGCGACTGCCACTGAACTAGAATGTGGATACCATGTGTTTTGTTTGCAAAGCATCCAGTCCGGATCATGCAAATCCAGGCGTGCTGAGGTGCCCCTTTGTTCCTTTTGTTGCTGCTGCTAACACCCTGTGAGGCTGCTTTTCAGAGCCCCATGGGAAGAGAAGAACAGGGAAACCTGGCTAGTTCACCTTCCCCAAGGTCAGGTCTAACTTGATGCTGGGAGCAGAGGGGGTGACTCTCTCTTGCCTCTCCTGGTGACACTGGTTGCTGTGGCAACACCATTAACGATGAAAAAGAAAGAAAGGAAGAAACACAGCTAGAGGAGGCAGTGGGAGTCAGGGCCAACAGCGAGAAGGTCCCTCTTTCCCAGTTACCCCGGCCTGACCACTCTCAGGTGCTTTGCCAGGATGACACCAGCCAAGCAGCCCTCTGAGGCAATGGATAGATTTGCACAACCATCTTTATGATAAAGAAAGAAAGTGTGTGTGTCATGTCTTAGGGTTCTTTGAAATGAAATGTGAACCCTTATGGGGGTTCAGGACACCCCTGCTGTGCGCCTGGGAGGGGCTCCAGGAGGCTCCAGGCTCCAGACCCTGCCGCAGCTGGACAGAATGCAGTTTCCGCCCAGTAGACCATCGCCGGGCCCTTTCCCAGAGGCTTAGAGCCCTCGTCAGCTTTTCCGGGGACAAACATAGGGAAGATGGGGACTTTGATTTCCAGCGTCGGTTTACAGTAAAGAGTTTGGTTACGAAGTTCCTGTGGTGGCAGGATAAGCCTCATGGGCCCTTAGAGCCATCCCGGACATCGTCTTCCTTGTTCAGTTCTACGTAGTGAAGATCGACTCGGTGGCAACTTTAGGCTTTGATTCCAGGACCTAAAACCCAGGGACTGGACCTACTTTTTGTTTTGTTAAGATTTATTCATTTATTTGGGGAGGAAAAGGAGATGGAGAGAGAGTCTGAAGCTGACTCCGTGCGGAGCACGGAACCCGACGCAGGGCCAGTCTCACGACCCTGAGATTGTGACCTGAGCTGAAACCGAGAGTCAGACACTCAACGGACTGAGCCACCCAGGTGCCCCTTGACCTCTTCTTCTATATAACCCAGAGTTACTTCACTTCAAAACAATAACTATTTCATATACGCTAGGGATTCTAACATACAGCTCTTTTCACCCTCTGAAATAGACATTATCTCTCTCTGGGCACAGCAAGGCCAAGCCATCTGCCCAATGTCACACAGCCGGGAACGGCAGAGCAGGGATTTGAAGAGGGTCCTTGCAGGTCCAGGATACGAACCCAGATCTGTCTAGCTCTACCTAATATGCCATAATGCTTCCACCAGGAATCTGAGGCTTGCGAAATTTTCATTCACGTAACTATGGAGTAACTTCTCTGTGCAAGACGTAGGTTGTTGTTACGGTGATACTCAAATACACGGTAACTGTGGATGTTGCTTTGAAGGGAATGGCAGTCTGGGGAATAAGAAATAATACACTTCTGGAGACGTTCTCCTTCAACCTCAGCTCCTTTTCAGACACATAGGTTGAGTTGAGGAAAAGCAATGACCTGATGTCTGATACTCTTCATCTCTGAGGCCCTCAGCCATTGGGAAGCCACTTTGACTTCAGAGACCTGGCTTAGGTGCCAAGGAGAGAGCAGAAGGGGAAGTCCTTCCACTCATCCCACGAATACAGAGTGTGTATCCTGTGTAAGGCCTAGTGCTAGACCCTGGGGGTACAGCAGAGAAGAAGACAGATACAGCCCCTACCCGCATAGGAACTTGCACAGAAGTGGAAGACAATACATTCGGGTTCTAACTACGGAATCATTACTTAGTTACGTGAGTAATAAGTGCTACCAAGAAGAAATCTGGGTGCTATTAAAACATAATGAAGGCCCTCGCTGAGTCTGGGGAGTGGAGAAGAGCTTCCTGGGAGAAGGTGCCCTCAAGGGGAGCTCTGAAATAAGCAGGAATTAACCAAATAAAAGGGAAGCAGGGCTAAGAGAACCATGCGCCAAGGTCCTGAGGTGGGAAGGGGCAAGGTATGCTCCAGAGACGAGGTTACCGGAGTAATCAGAGGCTGCAAACATAGGGCCCTGATGGCCACGGGAAGGATTTTGCTTATTCTACGGGCATAAGTAACTGCTTGGGCTATTGCAGTGGCCCATGTAGGAATCAACCGTCTGAGGGCCGGCGCAGTGGGGAGAAGTGAATGGGGTAAGAGATACTTAGATAAAGTTAACAGGAGTTCATACCGACCGGATATGGAATGCGATGGGAGGAAGGTGTCAAGAAGGCTTTCCAGGTTTCTGGCTTGTACAAGTAGATGAGATAGAGAATATTTGCAGAAGCCTCGGTTGGGTCAGTAGGCTTATGAGTCCAGTTTGACACACATAGAGCTTGAGGTTTCTTTTTTCTTTTTTTTTTAAGATTTTAAAAAAGATTTTAATTATTTATTTGAAGGAGGGAGAGAGAGGAAGAGCAGGAGCTGGGAGTGGGGGGCAGCGAGAGAGGGACCAGCAGACCGGACGCGGGGCTCGATCCCATGACCCTGAGACCGTGACCTGAGGTGGAATCAAGAGACGGTGGCCTCACCGCCTGAGCCACCCAACCACCCCTACAGCTTGAGGTTTCTGTGAACATCCAGTGGAGGTGTTTTGAAACACGGAGGAGAGGTCTGGGAGAGAGAGATGCGCATGGAGGCCTCAGTGGCTCTGTGTGCAGTGTAGTAGCCTCTAGTCGCACGTCGCTCTCCTCATTAATTATTTGACCAACGATGATTGACTAATTAGTTAAAATTAAATAAAGTTGTAAGTCTTGGACGCCCGGGTGGCTCAGTGGGTTAAAGCCTCTGCCTTCGGCTCAGGTCATGATCCCAGGGTCCTGGGATCGAGCCCCACATCGGGCTCTCTGCTCAGCGGGGAGCCTGCTTCCCTCTCTCTCTCTGCCTGCCTCTCTGCCTACTTGTGATCTCTGTCTGTCAAATAAATAAATAAAATCTTAAAAAAGGTTATAAGTCTTGTTCCCTGGTTGCACTAGAAACATTGCAAAGTATTCAGTAGGCACACGTGTCTAGCGGATTGTGTGCATTGGACCGCACAGATAGAAAACGCCGCAGAATGTTCTACGGCAAGCTTTCTCTGTCATGGGCCGGATACTAAATAGTATTCGCTTCGTGGACCTATATGGCCTCTGTCACAACTATTCGGCTCTGCTGATGTCGTGCCAAGGATAAGTTGTAAACAGCGGGTCCTGCTGCCGAACTCTATTTACAAAAACAGGCTGGAGGCCAGACTTGGGGGCTACTGGACAGAACCGGCAGAAATGATAACAAGTCAGAGGTACAGGTAGCATCATCTAGGAAGAGAGAGCAGCAGGGAGGCTAGCTTTAAACCTGGAGGGTCTCTGGTCCTTGAACATTGGGCAGAACTGCCCAGAAAGATGGGAGAAAAGGCAGGAAAAAACCATGATGCCTCAGGAGCCAGGGCAAGACTATGGGAGAAGAAAGGTGAAACTATTGAGCGTCGAATGCTTTAAGAGGTCAAGCCAAAGGGAACTCATGCCTTTGCATTTGACTGGATGTCAGAGAGAGTATGGGTTATCTAGGAAGGAGTGATTTCCGTGGAGTAGGAGGGGGAGAAGTGAGACTGGAGTGGGTTGGAGAGGTGGGAGATGAGGAAGTGGGAGACGGTAAGTGTTCAGAGAGCTCAGCTTTAAAGAGAGGGGAGTGGGAGAGGCCTGGCCCCTCCTGTCCCCCCTACTTTTCTAAGTGGTCCTTCTCAGTCTTGGCCAGCCTGCTGACCAGTCCTTAACTGTTTTCCACACTTAAAACATTAAGGTATAATTTTAATGCAGTAAAATTGCCCATATCAGTGTATAGTTCTGTGAATCTTTCTTTTAAATATTTATGTATTAAAAAAAGATTTATTTATATTATTTTTGAGACAGAGAGACAGAGCATGTGGGGTGGGGGTGGGCAGAGGGAGAGAGAGAATCCCAAGCAGACTCGTCACTGAGCACAGAGCCGACTTGGGTCTCAGTCTCACATCCCCAAGATCATGACCGGAGCCCAGACTGAATCAGATGCTTAACCGACTCAGCCATCCAGATGCCCCAGGTCTGTAAACTTGACAAACACATAGTCACGAAACCACCACCACAATCAAGATTCAGAGCAGTTTCATCATCCCTGAATTCCCCACTTCCGCTTTGTAGTCACCCCTCCCGTGACCTCAGCCTTTATCAGGCATTGAACTGATCTTTTGGTTTTCACTATAGTCTTGCCTTTAGAAGAATGTCGTGTGATTCTTTCGTTTAACTTCATGCCTTTTTTTTTTTTTTTTAAGTAAACTCCGTTGAGGGGCACTTGAGTTGGTTCCAGTTTTTGGTGATTAAAAGTAAAGCTATTACAAACATCTACTTACAGGTTTCTGGGTAGAGGTTTTAATTCCACTTTGGTAAATACCTAGGAACAGGATTGCTGGTGTTAGCAATAAAGGTGTGCCTAACCTGCCCAAGTAGCTGCACCATTTTTCATTCTCAGCAGCAATGTACGAGAACTGCAGACACTCCATATCTCCCTGCACTTGGCATTGTCGTTTCAAAGAACCGTGCTAGTAGGTACGTAATGGTATCTCAGCGTGGTTTCAGTTTGAATTTCCCAAATGACTAATGGTGTCATATATCTTTTTCTGTGCTCATTTGTCATCCATGTGTCTTCTAACGTGAGAAGTCCAAATATCCTGCCCACTTTTACAAACCGCGTTCCTGTTACCAGACTTTGAAAGGTCTTTATCTATCTGGGATACAAGTCCTTGGTCAAATATGTGATTTGCAAATGTTTTCTTCCAGTCTGTAGCTTGTCTCTTCATTCTCTTAGGACTGTCTCTCAAAGAGCAGTTCTTGTTAAATATTGATAAATAAATATCTATTCATGTTAAAAATAGAGCCACCCTGTGATCCAGCAATGGCACTACTGGGCATTTAACCAGAGGACACAAAAATACAGATTCAAAGGGGTACACGCACCCCGATGTTTATAGCAGCACTATCTGCACTATCCAAACTATGGAAAGAGCCCAAATGTCCACTGACAGATGAATGAAAAAGAAGATGTGATACAGAGTGCCTGGGTGGCTCAGTGGGTTAAAGCCTCTGCCTTCGGCTCAGGTCATGATCTCAGGGTCCTGGGATTGAGCCCTGCATTGGGCTCTCTGCTCAACGGGGAGCCTGCTTCCTCCTCTCTCTCTGCCTGCCTCTCTGCCTGCTTGTGATCTCTGTCTGTCAAATAAATAAATAAAATCTTTAAAAAAAAAAGAAGATGTGATACACACACACACACACACACACACACACACACACACACACGATGGAATACTACTCAGCCATCAAAAAGAATGAAATCTCCCCTTTTGCAATGACGTGGATGGAGCTAGAGTGTGTTATACTAAGCGAAATAAGTCAGTCAGAGAAAGACAAATACTATATGATTTCACTCATATATGGAATTTAAGAAACAAAACAGATGAACATGTGGGAAGGGGGAAAAAGAAAGAAGGAAGCAAACAGAAGAGACTCTTAATGATACAGAACACACTGAAGGTTGATGGAGGGAGGTGGGTTGGGGGTGGGCTGGAAGGGCAATGGGTATTAAGGAGGGTACTTATGGTGAGTACTGGGTATTGTATGTAAGTGATGAATCACTAAATTCTATTCCCCAAACCAATATTACACTATATGTGTAATACAAAGAGCAGTTCTTAATTTTGACAAAGTCTAATTTACAATTTTTTCTTTTATGAATTTTATCTTTGGAATATCTAAGAAATCTTTGCCTACCACAAGGTTGCAAATGCTTTTTTCTATATTTTCTTCTAGAAGTTTTATAGTTTTAGGTTTTGTATACATTTGGAGTTAATTTTTTTTTTTTTAAAGATTTTATTTATTTATTTGTCAGAGAGAGAGAGAGGGAGAGAGAGCGAGCACAGGCAGACAGAATGGCAGGCAGAGGCAGAGGGAGAAGCAGGCTCCCTGATGAGCAAGGAGGCCGATGCGGGACTCGATCCCAGGACGCTGGGATCATGACCTGAGCCGAAGGCAGCTGCCTAACCAACTGAGCCACCCAGGCGTCCCTGGAGTTAATTTTTTTATGAAGTGCAAGGTTTAGATTGAGGTTTTTTTGGTTGTCGGGTTTTTTTTTTTTAAATGGCTCTTCATATTTTTTTAAAAGATCCCCCTGACCTTTAAATATTGGGGTTCCTCAATGCGTGGTCCTAGACCTGCTGCTTTTCCCTGTAATGGTAGTTGAAGAAGGAATTCAGATTGAAGAAGCCTTCTTTTCCTGTTTTAAAAAGAGGGAGAGGTTTTTTTTTTTTTTAAGATTTTTTGTTTATTTATTTGAGAGAGAGAGAGAGAGAGAGCATGAAAGGGGGTGGGTCAGAGGGAGAAGCAGACTCCCTGATGAGCAGGGAGCCTGATGTGGGACTCGATCCTGGGACTCCAGGACCATGACCTGAGCCAAAGGTAGTCACTTAACCAACTGAGTGTTGGACCTCCCAGGCATCCCGGAGGAAGATGTTTTATATATGAGAGTGAGGGGGGCTAACTGTAAGGAGTCTGAGAAGCAGAAAGGGGAGTGGGACCCAAAGTTCGGACGGAAGGACAGGAACACTGACGAATGTCCTGGGAGGAGGTATCGTCCAGGGAAAGGGAGGCCGTGTCGTGTCGGATCCCACTCTGTGCCCTCAAAGCCTTTCTTTAGGCTAACAGGCCTTGCCTCTCCTTTTCCTCCTTCTCCCGTGGGGAGGGAGAGTCGACAATTTTGAACTGCAGAGGAAACAAGCGTATACTCATGGGGACCCGGCCGCCGCCAAGATGACGGAATGGAACACTGGGGTACGTCAGGCCCAGAGGGGAGGAGAGAGGAACACATGAAGGTAGGCAAGGAAAGAAATAGGGCCCTCTGGGGAAAGGTGGGAGTGGATGGGCCTCGGGGTTGCTGATTAGTGTTTGATGCATGTTGAGAAGTGGGAAACATTTCGTCTGTGTGCACCGTGGGGCTGGACTTGAACCAAACTCCACGCGCACTAGAAACATGGAGTATCAGACCTGACGGTGAGCGAGGGAGTCATTCGAAATGGAAACCAGTGGGACAGTCCTACCCACGGAATTCTCAGAACCTGAGCGGGCGGGCATCTGGACCTGGGAGGGCAGAACATGCCCTCAGGTTAAAGCTGTCCCCCGAGGCCAGCCTACTGTGTGTCTGGAGGCCCACTGCACACACATCAAGATAAAAGAATCAGGGTGGTCAGCTCCGCGGGTGGAGTAGGACTCTGAGTCAGCAGGCATGGTCTGGGATCAGGTTCTATAATAAGATTTCCCCATAATGGGTGGACAGGACACCATTCTCCATGTTCCTGGTAGAACACAGGTGAAGTAGGGCTGGGGACTGGATTGAGAGACCAGCCCTTGACGGTAGGAATGGTGGGACGTCATGATCCCTAGGACTTTCCTTCCTACCTTCCTTCCTTGGCTAGACTGGGAGAGACAGCATAGCAGCATGGCGATCGAAAGCATGGACTCCCGAGTCACTGTCTTTCTTTTTTTTTTTTTTAAGATTCTATTTATTGATTTGGGAGGGAGTGAGAGAACATGAGCGGGAAGGAGGGGAGGTGGGGGAGGGAGAGGCAGACTCCCCACTGAGCAGGGAGCTGCACATGGGGCTCAACCCAGGACTCTGAGATCATGATCTGTGCCAAAGGCAGACGCTTAACCAACTGAGCTCCCCAGGCGCCCCATGGAGTCAGACTGCCTTGATTCAGATTCTGGCTTTGCTACTTCTTAGCTGTTATGACCGTAGGCAAGTTAATGACCCTCTCTTACCTCAGTTTCCATGCCTGTAAAATGAGAATAGTAACAAGAGCCATCTTATGGGGCTGTCACAGTGACTCAGCGTGCCAGTGTTTGCAATGTGTGCGGACACGTGACTGGCACATAGAAGGTATTACACATGTGGTTACTAATAGGGCGAGGGGAGGTGGCATGTGCAGGCCCCGGCTCCTCCTTCGAGTTCCCCCGCTGAGTCCCATGAGGAAAAGGAAGGACTTGCCAGCCCACATCACTGTTGTTATTACTGGTCAGAACGGCGCCCGGGAGTTCGTAATGCATACCTGGCTAGGACGTGAGGCAGAGAGAGCTGAGAAACCCTCCCTGGGCACAGCGATTTGTGGGGTCAGCATCGATCCTGGGGAGGTGGAGTTTGCGGGACAGGGGCTCTGACGGAGCAGTGTCTGGTTCGCCCAGAGCGGACCTCGTGCCTCCTTGGTTCACCCACAGTGCAGCGAGTCTGACTGCTTACAGGTGATGTACCAGAGGACCTCGGTTCATCGAATAGCGCTGAATTTCTGGAAAACAACCAGAGGGTTGGGGCAGAGACCAGGCACCAGTAAAGGGCTGAGAACTAGACAGAGTGTGGGAGCTAACAACCTGTGATCTAACTGTCCCTACCCCCAACCTCAGCAAATCACCAAAACTAAATCTAGAAATCCAGTGTTCCGAGCAGCTATTTTGAGAACTGGCTGGAGAGGGTAGAGGGTGGAGGGAGGAGGGGCAGGAGGTAGAAGCCTCCGCATACTACTTTCCAGCAGAAGGCACCAGGGAGATTTCCAAGGGCCTTGTGAGCAATAGGGGTTTTCTCCTCCTTACAACACCCTTTTCTGGTCTCCCAGGCGCCCTCTTGTACATTTACGCCAAGTGGAGCTGAGAAGCCCGGGAAGACCAGACAGAAGCTGAGCCGTGGCTCCATTCCAGGGTCCATAATCTCAGGAGAGACTCAGAAAGGGGGACAGCTGGCAGGGCAGAGGGGTGGGGAGTGGTGGCCTGGGTGGTTCTGTCCTGACACATACTCGGGCTTGGTAGATGGTCAAGATTAGCTGATCCGGGAAGCGAAGTAGAGGAAGAGTCAGCCATGGGAGGGGAGATATTTAGAATTGGGTCTAGATTTTTCCTCCAGAGGGGAAGGGCTGGGGTGAGAGGACTAGAGCTGGTGGGTAAAGGGAACAGGTTTAGAGTCAAACAGAGGGATAACAGTTAAAGCAAGGATCAGAGTCGGGGATTTGCTTGACAATAGAGAACGTAGGAGTTAAAGTCAGAGATCATGGCACTATAGAATTTGCCTCATGACCCATGAGCCTCTGGTCTGGACTATGGACTGTTAGCCTATCACCCACCCATGGCCTGCTTTTGCAGTGTGGACAAGCCTCTTGCGATGGCGGTGTACCAGAGTGAACCAGGTCACGCGGGTGACTGCTGGGCCATTGTATCGATCGTGTGCAAATAAATAAATAAATAAATAATGACTATGACCACAGGAAGGTCATGGGGGAAGAAAGCAATGACCGGCCGGTGTCCCAAGAATGGCCGTTCTTTCCATGGACCCTTTTTTTTGGCTAAGGGGGATTAGCAGAAATTCCCACAGAATTTCCAGATTTTTAAATAAATAAACAGATAGATAGATAAGCAGTCTATATCTTTTACAAAATTGGACCATATCATTCCACAACCTACTTTTACAAATACTTAATTTTTGTTTTCCTCTAAATTGTTGTTGTCTCCCCCCCAACTTTTTATTCAAAAAACTTATCCGAGTTGAAAGAATAATAGTTCAGTGTGCATCCAGATGCTTTTCACCTACATTTGGTCATTGCTGGCACATTAGTGTGTTTGGGCGAGCGTGTGACAGTCCTTCAGCTTGTGGAAGTAGTACAGCCCGGTGGCTGAACGCCGAGTCCGCGGCTCTGTAGCCCGAAGTCAGCTCTGCTGGTTTCTAGCTGTGTGGCTTGACCTTGGTCACTATCTTTAACATCTTGAAGCCTCTTCCCTCATCCCTATAAAATAGGGATGACACCTCGGAAATTTCAGAGGATTCACTAGGATAATGTTAGGCATGTAATAAATTCTCAGTAAATATTGTTTGGGTGCTTGTCTTATCTCTTCACTCAGCATGGAAGTTCGGGACAATCTCATAACTGGTTTCTCTTTAAATCCGTGTACATGACCCTCCTGCGGACCCTGAGCGCTGCTCAGGGACTCACTGTTTCTTTTTTACGTGATTGTCCCACTCATTCTCTTTTCTCCTCAAACCTTTTCTTTTTTTAAGATTTTATTTGTTTATTTGACAGAGAGAGCACAAGCAGGGGGAGCAGCAGGCAGAGGGCGAGGGACAAGCAGACTCCCCACTGAGCAGAGAGCCCAATGCGGGGCTCGATCCCAGGACCCTGACGTCATGACCTGATCTGAAGGCAGACACTTCACGGATGGAGCCACCCAGGCACCCCCAACAAAGTGATTTCCCTAAAACCATGTCAAACCATGTTTCCCTCTGTCCCAAACTTTGTAACGCTTTCCCATCAACTCAGAAAAAAAGTCTAAGCCTTTGCTGTGGTCCAGAGACTTTCATATTCTGGCCGTCCACCCAACTTCCTTCCTTCTCCTCTCTCCCTTATTCACTCGGCTCCAGCCTTGCTGGCTTTCTTACTCTTCCTTGAATAGAGCCAGGCACAAAACCTGCCGCAGGGCCTTTCCATCTCATGTTTCATCCACCTAGAAGGCTCTTCTCCCACACATTCACATGGCTCGCTTCGATGTCATTCAAACCTCTGCTCAAATGTCACTCATCACAGAGGCCTTCCTAGACTACGCTCTTCTATTTTCCTTCTTGAAGCGTGTCACAAACTGGCATCGTTGTTTAATGAGTTCAGGAATTTATTTTGCTCGCTGCTGTGTCCCCTGCGTCTAGAATAATAGTTGGCCCCTGGGAAGTGCCAGTACAGTGGTTGGAGAAATGAATCTGATGTTTCTTCTATACTCGGTTAGTGCCTAGAACTAAACACGAGGAAGTGGTTGATGAATATTTATCAAAATTGGGCTTAAATGGCATAATCTACACAGCATGCTCTAAAATTTATCGACTTCTTAAAGCAGAGCCCTGATACCTGGCAGTCATTCCACCAAGGTTTGCTTCGGTAAAATGAGGGAGGATGCCTTGTACTCCACGGAACTGTTCTAAGGATGAGATACAGAACCTTCGTGAGAAGCCCTCAGTGTCTGTATTTTAGCAAATAGCAAATACTCAGATTGTGAAATGAGTAAACAGACTCCACGTGTACCCAGGAGCCCACGGGATGACTTGGTCTCAAGATGAAGTGTGCTTGAGACAGGAGTGTCCAGATGGAGCAACTCTATTGATACAATTCCGAGGATGGGGAATTACTATTATTTTAACTTGAACTCTCCATCTGGACAGAGAGGCTAGAAAAAACACACATATCAGTTGACTAATCTAATTTCAAATTCATGGCCCTGGACTTAGGAGGGGGCCCCAGTGCTTCCCAGCAATGCTATTACCACCAGTTCCATCACTTTCCTGCTTTTCTTAGACGAGTATCGCAAAACTTTCCCCTTTCTTCAAGACCTCTTCCCTGCTCCTCTTGGATGATGACCTTGTTACCTATTTTACTTCAAAAACAGAAGCAATGAGAAGAGACCTTGTACATGTCCCTACCTGCCTTGCCTCTGGGCCCACAAGCTCTACTTTCCCTCCAGTTACTGTGGGTGATCTGTCCTTATCCTGTTCGGGGCCACCCACTGCTCATGCACTAGATCTCATTCTCTTTCTCCTCCTGCAAGGATCCTCTTTCTGTCCTACAGTTTGTCCTTCTCTACTGAATCATTTTCTTTTTTTCTTTTTTAGATTTTATTTATTTGAGAGAGAGAAAGAGAGTAGGAGCATAAGCAGGGGGGCACAGAGGCAGAGGGAGAAGCAGACTCCCCACTGAGCAGAGAGCCTGACGTGGGATTTGATCCCAAGACCCTGGGATTCATGACCTGAGCCAAAGGCAGATGTTTCACCGACTGAGCCACCCAGGCTCCCCTCTCCTGAATCATTTTCATAAAACACAATCATTCTATAAATTTCTGCCATCTTAAGTCAAATCATCTCATGCCCTGTATCCCCCTCAAATATCCCCCACCCCCATTTTTGGGGAACTTGTTCTCTCTTTGCTGCTTCAGTGTCTCTCCTCCATTTTCCTCACAAACCCATTCTACCCAGACCTTTGCTCCCTTCTTTCACTGTGACTTTTCTTGTCAAAGCCCCCAGTGATTTCCACACAATAAAACCCAGTGTCCAATCCCGGCTTATCTTACTTGGCCCACCTGCTGAATTGGACGCAACCAATCACTCTCTCCTGCTTGAAATAGTTTCTTGACATGCTTTCTAAATCCCTATAATCTCTTGGCTTTCTTCCTACTTGACTTCTCAATTTTCCTTCGTGATTTTTCCTCTTTTTTCTACAACCTCTCATCACTGGAATGACCCAGGATTTGACGCTTTTTCCTTCTTTATCTAATGGTGGTCTCCAGCCTGGTGGCTTTAAATGTCATCCATATGTAAATACAGGCTCATTTCTATCTCTAAGCCAGGTCCTGCTCCCTAACTCCTTTGGGATATCCAGCAGCTTATAAAAACGTCTCCTCTTGAGTGAAAAACATCTTCTCTTTTTCCTTAAACCTGCTGCTCCTGCTGTCTTCTCCATTTCAGGAAATGACAATTCTTTTTGTCTTTTTCTTTTTCTTTTTTTTTTTCCAGTTCTTCAAGCCAAAGACTTTGGAGTCATCCTTGACCACTTTCTCAAAAATGCCACTTATCCCATCACCTAGTCCCTTTGGTCATAGCTTGAAAATATACCCAGGATTGAGGGGTGCCTGGGTGGCTCAGTGGGTTAAGCCTCTGCCTTCAGCTCAGGTCATGACCGCAGGGTCCTGGGATCGAGCTCCGCATCAGGCTCTCTGCTGAGCTGAGAGCCTGCTTCCCTTCCTCTCTCTCTGCCTACCTTTCTGCCTACTTGTGATCTCTGCCTGTCAATAAATAAATAAAATCTTTAAAAAATATATATACCCAAGATCGAACCACGCCTCACCACCCCCGGTGCCCCCTGTGCAGACCCAAGCAACCATGATTTCCTGCCTCGCTCTCTGCAGTAACCTCCTATCAGGTTCTCCTGCTTCCTCCCTCATGCCCTCTTTGTGCAAAGTGATGGTCTCCAGTGCCTTCTCATCTCACTTGTAAAAGTCAGACTCCTTAAGAAGACTCCCAAGATCCTACATCATCTACCCACCCGAGTTCTCTCTGACCAGTCTCTGTCCCCCTTCCTCCTGCTTCCTTCCTTTCTTTACTCCAGCTGCATCGGACTCTTGCTACTCCTCGATAGGCTCCTCTCACTTCCCACGGCTGTCAGCACCTCCTGCCTGGACTCGGGTAACCCTTCCTCCTTTATCTCTTTTAGCCTTTGGCTCAAATGCCACTTTCAGACAGAATTTTCCTGACCACTCTTGGTAAAACTGTATTTCTCCATTCCCACGAGCACTCACTACCTGCTTCCCGGTCTTTCCTCAGCGACACTTATCACCCCCTAACCTAACATTTTGTTTAATATTCTCTCTGTATACTAGAATGTAACCCCATGAGGGCAGGGTTTTTTCTGTTTTGTCCTCTGCAATGTTTCTAGTACCAATAAATGCTTGTTGAATGAGGTTTTTTTTTTAACGATTTTATTTATCTAACAGAGAGGGACACAGTGAGAGAGGGAACACGAGCAGAGGGAGTGGGAGAGGGAGAAGCAGGCTCCCCGCTGAGCAGGGAGTTCAATGTGGGGCTTGATCCCAGGACCCTGGGATCATGACCTGAGCAGACACCTAACAACTGAGCCACCCAGGCGCCCCTTGTTGAATGAGTTTTGAGGACTTTTCTCCCTCTCTCTGATCTTCAGAAGACTGAGGAGTGCACCTGGTAAAAGGAGGACTTGAAAGTGTTGATGATGAGTCTATGGGGACGGCACCTTAATACTTCTATGAACATCTAATACTCTGATTTTTCTTTTCCAGCTGAATACCAAAACATCCCCGGCAACCAACCAGGCACCTGGCCCAGAGGAAAAAGGTGAGTGGTGTCAGGTCTGGTGGTGTGTAGAGCGTGTGAATACAGGGATGGGAGGACAGGTAGGGCCATAAGTCTGGAAGCTCCTAGAGTCGGATGTAGTTGGAATAAGAATGTGGACAAGTGAAACAAAGCACTAGGCAAGAACCACTATACCTGAAGGCATTTTTCCACTTTTTCCTAAAAAGGAAATCTACTGGTATTTACTCCTTGATTCTGGCAATGCTTGGAAACAGGCACCGTGATAGAAGGAAGCTCGTGAGATTATCCAGCCCCTGTCTCAAGCAGAAATTGGGGGAAAGCTGGGTAAAGTCAGTATGCTCTGGGACTTTGAGTTGTAAGACTGAGGAATAAGTGATGATAGATGACATTTGTCCTCTTGGTCTAGGAGTGGCAAAGCTCCTGAGTAAGTTCAGCTACTTCTCAACCTAGGTACCCCGACTCAGTCTTCCAGGACAGTAATCAGACGTTTCTGGTCCTAGCAAAGATCGGAGAACCTCCCAGAGCCTCGCAGGAAATGGACCCTAACCATTGTATATGAGGCCTGGAGAAAGGGGCCGGGGCACTGCAGGTTTACTCATCAGTGACTCTCTCAATGATCTGCAGGGAAAGCTGGCAGTGCCAAGAAGGCTGAGGAGGAGGAGGAGATTGACATTGACCTGACTGCGCCGGAAACAGAGAAGGCCGCCCTTGCCATTCAGGGCAAGTTCCGGAGATTCCAGAAAAGGAAAAAGGATCCCAGCTCCTGAACCACCAGCCTTGCCCTTCACTCTCTCCCTTCTCTCCCCTTCACCGCAGCCTGACTCCTATGTGTCTTTGTCTCTTTGTCCCTCTAGCCTCTTGTTGAGGCAAGTTCAACCCTTATATATTATTTTCTCTGGTCCCCCCTCCTGCCATCACAACAGTAGAGGCTCAAGGAATGTGGGGGAAGATGAAGAATTCAACTGGCAGCCACTTGCCTAAGGGCGGACCCATTTGTCTTTGGGATAAGCCTCCTTGACCAGTAGCCGTGCCTGGCCTGTGAGGTTGAAGAGCAGAGGCTTTAAGGCTGAGAGGGACCCCGGACAGTGCTGGGGGGAGGGGAGAACCTTCAGAGAAGGGTGCCCGAGGGTGGGCCTAGGCATCGTTCCACCAGTTGCAACAGTCACACTTCAGGTAACGTGTTTCTGCTCTTCCGTCCTTCTGCACCAACACACCCACCTTCCCTCCCGTGAGCTAAGCGACAGGGGGGACTGGACCCTCCCTCTGCTCAAGGCAGACCCAGATCAAGCACCTTCCACATTAGTGCATGCTGAGTAGGCGAGTTCCGAGGAAGGGAACGTGGGATGGGTGGAGGCCAGAGGAATTTCCTTCACCGTCCAGTCCAGGACCATTGGGGCAGAGGAAGAAGAGGTTTCAGAGGGGCGCAGGCAGGGAGGTGGGCCTAGAGTAGATTTGGGCATGAAAGAAAGGTAAGGGAGACACCACTACTGCCAGTAAATGTGGACTGGATGAAGGATTTCTGCTACCCTGCCTACCTCTAATCCAGCCGTCCCTAGAGACCACGCCAACCCAGGGACCCCTGTAGTTCCCACCTACCCCACTGTGGAGTCAGAGCAGAGTGGAATAGCCGCTCTGTGATTCGAGCATGTTTAATCATGATTAAAAACAACAAAACAAAACCCCAGTGGGGTCATCTAGCCTCTACTTCTGTTTTTTTCTTGGGACGAATGCGAATGTGGCCTCAGGGAGGGTGGGGCACTGACCGCGTGGACCACACCACAGCACAGGAACCAACACTGCCCAAGCAAGCTCTAGACCGAAACCCATCCCTTCCTCCTTCCCCCCTCCCCTGACCTTGCCCTCCACCTTGATTCACCGCCCACATGGTCTCTGTATGCTGCTGTCACCAGGTCTCTGTATGCGGCTGTCACCACCCCCATGCACACCTGCGAGGCTGCTAGCCGCCTTCCCGCTCGCCTTCCTGCTCCCTTCTGTCTCAAAGCACTCTTGGGATCTATCCCGTGGAAAACAAACCCAACCTTCCTTGCTCCCTATCCCCAAATGACCCGCACTCGCTGTCCCTCCTGCTTTGTTTTCCTCCCACACTCCCTCTCCCTCCCACTGTTTCTCTAACTTAGGGGAAGGAGAAGAAGACTCTGGGTCAGTAGAGAACACCACTGTCATGCTGAAGATTTTAAACCATGAGTTAAATAAAATGATGGCATTCCAGGGAGCTCACACTGCTGAGAACTGGTCTCTACATTGAGACCGGAAGCTGAATCCTGGAAGATCAAGCAAGAAAAGCTCATTCTCACACACTCTCTTCACTTCTTAGCATTCACCCTTCCTTTCCTGATTCAAGAATACAGGAGCTGAGGGGCCTCAGGGTGGCTCTGTCTGTTGAGCGTCCGACTCTTGGTTTTGGCTCAGGTTCTGATCTCGGGGTTGTGGGATCGAGCCCCTCTATGGAGCTCTGTGCTCAGCGGGGAGTCTGCTTGAGATTCTCTTTCTCCCTCTCCCTTTGCCCCCCTCTCTCCCTTGCTCTCAAATGAATAAATAAATGAATAAACAAAATCCTAAAGTAAAAAAAAAAAATGCCAATGCTGAAACCACGTAGCGGCTGGGCGTAGGAAGCAAGGGACAATAGCCCTGGAAGGAAACCTATACGTGGAAGTTGACCCTTGCCTAGCAAGCCTGTGGCTGTAGGATATGCCATGGACATGAGATGGGTGTTGGCTGTGCCTCGCCTGGGTCTGGCCCTGCGGACACTGAGGTAAGATAGGTGCTCCCTGTTCCCAGCGATCCGGGCTTCTGAGAGCTGGGGTGCTAAGGCAACAGCAGGGTTCGCCATCAGCCCGCTCCCGTTGGCTCTGTTGCATGGGGGGTTATCGGCCTTTTGGTTTTTTTGCCACACTGATCTGGAGCACGGTGCTGAAATATTTTTCAGCGTGTTTTTTCAGCCTTCACCATTTTTTGCTTTAGAAGCATTACACTTGCCCTCAAGACGTCTTTTAAAAGAAAGGGCATTGTAGCAAAACTGCAGTCTGTAGATTTGGGCAAGACGGTTCTAACCAGAAAGATTTGGGCATCTTTCACGGAGCCAGTGGTAGTTCTCAGTAAAGGTTCTGGAAGGTAGTTCCTCTGGGCCAGTCTGCTTATTCTGGCTGCGCGGGACTCGAATTGACCCTCTTCTCCTCCCGTAGCTCCTCCTTGGCACCCTGGGCTTGGGCTGGGAGCTCTTGCATAGATCCCTAGAGCCCTATTTCTCTTCCCTGTTCCTCTGGTTCCTGCCGCTTGAGACACAATCCTGGAGTATCCGTCAGTAAGGAATTATTCTTGGGTGCTTTGATTTGTGGAGCAGAAACTGCAAGTCTGTGGGGATTGGTGAGTGCTCTTCTACTACATGGCTTAGCAGAAGAGGCAGGCAGAAACAGTCAAGGGGAAAAAAAGCAAATTCAGTTGTCACATGTCTTATCACTGATATGCCTTTCGGTGCTTTTCCATCTGTGTTGGGAGGGTGGTCGAGCTGGGAGGATGACCCTGACGGAAGTGGAAGAGGTCTGGAGATCTGAGCAGGGGTGGTACTTCGGAATATGTCCCCAGAGCTCAGAATTGAAGGTGAAGATTTTGGGAGAAATTCAGGCAGCTAAAGGGAACAAGGATCCTGCTTCCTGGGACAACCTACTTTCAGGGACTTGGAGTCCTTGCTGGGAAGGACTCTTGACTTCTCCTTGATCTGGTCCCAGTATAGAGGCAGCTTTCCCATGTCCATCTCTTTCTCTTGCACTTGACTCCTGCCCTAATGTCCTTTTGGGGAGCTGCCCTTCCTGCCCAATTCTGCCTCTCTCTGCCCCTCTTGCCCTTGCTGTGTTTCCTTTATTTCTGGGGCTGTTTGCAGTGTGCGTGTGTGCGTGTGTGTGTGTGGGGGGGCTATTCTTGGGAGCGACTTTGTTCCTGCTGTACTTGGTCCCTGAGACCCAGCCCTTATGGGAATCACTCTCCAGTGAGCTGTTCCTTCCTGTTCTTCACCATCTTCTCTCCAAATGCAGCACTTCTGCTGCCTGTGCCTCTGAAGACCGAGGGTTCAGAGGTCGGGAAGTTTGTTTCTTTTCTGGTCTTTTGGATAGCTGCTCAGACTCGAGATCTACAAAGGCAGAGACTCACAGTCCATAGATGGTCAGAAAGTAAGTCCTTTCTCAAGGGTGCAGGAGACACTTCCTTATTCCCTTCTGGACCACGTCCCTCCTCCACCCAGCCTTGTTAGCGACAGCCCTCCCTCTTCCATCCAGCATTCTATTTTTCCCTTAGTGTGATGATGATGTTGATGGTGATGATGATGGTGGTAATTGGCCTTTCTTACTCCCCAGTCACCTAGACCTTCAAAGAATGAAATAAGGGAGCCATCTCTGTTAGATTAGCTGCGAGTGTCCTTACTCACACGTAACTCCGTCAGCTTCAGTTTCTTCGTAGTTGGGGTCCTTAGGAATGCTCATCCCCCAGTTTGGGGTACTCCTTAGCCTAATGCTCCCTGAAAGGCATGAATGGTGATGACCATGTTAGTATCTAAGATTTGTAAATCACTACGTGCCAGGCACTTTTACATATATCAACTCACGTAATTCTTAGACCCCTATGACATAGATACTATTATCCCCATTTTACACATGAAGAAACTGAGGCACAGAGAGATCAAATAACCTTTCAAATTAAAGCGAATGGTGGAGCAAGGACAGGAATGGCAGTCTGGCTCTAGACTCTGCTCCTTGTACCACCTTGGGGAGGGACTGGCTGAGTGGAGGCAGACAGCCCGGAAGGCATGGATGTTGTCCAGCCAAGCCTGAGGGTAGGGCTTCCCTTAGCTGAGCTCAGGCATATCTACTTGGTCTCTTGCGGCCCACATAGGTAAGATCTGGATCCTCCCTGACCCCCCGCCCTCCTTCCAGGGAAGGACCATATTTGGCTTTCCCTGACTGCTCTGCCAGCCTCCAATCTAGAATTCCATCGATCCCACCGATCTTATCCGGTTCCTTCCCTGGTGCTGGATGGCCTGAAACGGAGAGTGAAATGGGTCTCAGAACTTGGGAGGTAGGGCTGGTATATGGGCCTAGGAAGGAGGGAGGGTCCACAGGCTCACACGAAGTCTGAGGGTGAGGAGATGAGGGCATCGTGAAAGGAAACCCAACTCTTCCTTAACTCACGGGAGGGTTCCAGGTCCCATGTGGTCCCCTCAGCCACTTTGCAACAGGGGGATGTACTGCCCTCTAGGGGATGTTTTGGAAATCCGTGAGGGTCATTTTTTTGTTATCTTCATCTATGGGGGGTTGGGTGGGCATGGAGGAGGGTCTCCTGGTATTATCTCGTGTCTTGGGGCCAAAAATGCTAGGGTACTGCAGTGACCAGGACAGTGCCAAGCAAAATGCTGCACATCTCACGTGTCTTTTAAGAGTCCCACCGGATAGCAGTGTAGGTGAGTGACCCCTTATCTGAGGGATCCTTGGACTCAGCTTCATTTTACATATGAACACAAAGTATTTTTTGAGCCATTTTAAACACTGCATTTCCTAGAAATGCTTCTAATGTGTAGATTGAAGGAACTTATCATTTGCTTTGTTCAGAACTTTTACTGAGAGTTGCTTACCATTTCAGAAACCTGTGTCACCCAGGACACTGCTGCCCGTGATATTTGAGTGCCTGATACTTGTGCATCTTTTGCTGTCGTGCTCACAAGGATTCTGTATTGGGTTCAAGGCTCTGACTACTATATTATATGTGTAGTCATGCCTGACGTGACTTATTAAAATGCTTTCCATATTTGGGGTGCCCAGGTGGTTCAGTTGGTTATGATACTTTCCATTTTGTTATAAATTAATTTTTTATTTCACCTTTATAATACAGTTAGAGTATTCAATTTACCTTTTGAAAGTAGGTATCTAGTTTGTATTGCATATGACTATTGTTCAGGAGAAAAAAAGGGGGCGTTGGACTGAGGAGGTTGGGAACTATTGCCCTAAGCCTTTGGAAAGCCAGCACTAGCCCAAAGAGTCAGGACACTGTCTTTCTTCTGCTTCCACACCTTTTCTCTCTAACAGAGATCCCCAAAGCTTCCAGCTAAGCTGTAAGTCTTTACCATGGGCGGAGCACTTGGAAAGGGACCACAAGATAAAGAGCGGGGGGCTCACCTGTGAGTCACACTTACTGCCTAGAAAGGAAAGCCTTTGCAAGACAAAATGTTCATGTCTGTGTTGTGATGGTGTTGAATTGTGAAGCAGACAGTGACAGACTGAGGTCCGGACCAGTGGATGGTGAGTTAGATCCTCCTCCCTGAGTACGTTCTTCCTAGAGAAGTTCCTCCACTTCCTTCAACTGAAAAGAAAGGAAAAGTGACAGAGGTAGAGAATGGTGAGGAACTAGCCTAGTGACATGGCTTACATATATTCTCAATGTCTTCTTTGAAAGTCACCATAAGATAGCTATTAACTTAACAAAACTCAAGGGTTTGAGGTCAAATGGTTTGTCCTAGGTTGCAAAGAGCTACAGCAGGAATCAAAACCAGGTCTGGTTTGATGCCGGTTTTAGGTCTTGCCAAAGACAGGGATGAGTTCCTTCTCCAGACCATTCCTAACCTGTGGTTCTTTTAGAATAAGCAAAGGGATTTAAGTGAGTCAGATTCTGTTGAGTCGTTGTTCTACCTTAAAGCAGTATTAAACAACACCCACATGCTAGAATCAACCCTCTGCTTATGAGATTGCGGTCTGTCTCTCACTGTGTGTGCATGTGTGTGTGTGTGTGTGTTTACAGATGCATTTGCTCAGTCCCAGATGTCCTACTCTTGTGAGGGAAACACACCCATGTGGCTTCATCCACACTGGGCAACTGCTTCCTAAGGAAGTGTTCTGATCCCTTTTATTTCCTGGGCATGACTAACCAGGAGTGAGGAAAGCCAGTAAAACTATTATATTGACGGAGCCTGGCTCAATGCACAAGACACCGCTCTTAGCTGTAATTTCTCACAAGGGCTTTGTAAGCATTGCATGTTCCATTTAACTTAATACATGAAAACTGTCTTCTGGGAAGGAATATGGAACATAGATTTTTATATAACTTATTTTTTTCCAGCTTTTTGGGATATATAATTGACCCACAACATTGTATAAGTTTAAGAGTATATAACCCATTGATTTGATACATTGCAAAGTGATGAGGACCATAGTATTGGCTACATTCTTGCTTCATTACATAGTGACCATTTCTTTTTTATGGTGAGAACATTTAACATGTATTCCCCTAGCAACATTCAAGTATGTTAGTAGCTACTATCATCATGTTGTACATTAGACCCCCAGACTTATAATTGGCATAATTTTTTTTTTTAAGTAGGCTCCTTGCCCAGCATGGAGCCCAGCATGGGGCTTGAAATCACAGCCCTGAGATCAAGACCTGAGCTGAGGTCAAGAATGCTATGCTTGACTGACTGTGCCACCCAGGAGCCCCTGGTATAGTTTCTTTTCTTTTCTCTTCTTTTCTTTTCTTTTTTAAAGATTGTATTTGTTTATATGAAAGACAGAGAGACACAGTGAGCGAGGGAACACAAGCAGGGGACTGGGAGAGGGAGAAGCAGGCTTCCCGCTGAGCAGGAGCCCCAACAGGGGCTCCATCCCAGGATGCTGGGATCATGACCTGAGCTGAAGGCAGTTGCTTAACCAACTGAGCCACCCAGGTGCCCCCTGGTATAATTTCTTAATAGTCATTTTGTTAATTCCATTTTTCTAAGAAAAAATACACTAAATTACATGGTGACTATTAGGAGGGCTTCAGGACTAGAAAGAGAGATCTGATTTAATTTTCTAGGTGACCCCAAGGGCATCTTGATGGTTCAGTTGGTTAAGCATCCAACTCTTGATTTCAGCTCATGTCATGATCTCAGTGTTGTGAGATCAAGCCCTGAATCGAGCTGTCTCTGGGTATAGAGTTTGCTTAAGATCCTCTCTCCCTCTTCCTTTTCCCCTCCCCCACCTCTCTCTCCTGCTCTAAAACAATTAATTTAATTATTTTTTTAAAGGGGTATTTGGTGGTTAAGCCTCCAACTCTTTTTTTTTTTAGTTTCTTTAAAAATTTTATTTTGTTTATTTATTCGACAGAGAGAGAGAGAGATCACAAGTAGGAAGAGCAACAGGCAGAGGTGGGGGGGGAGGAGGCTCCCTGCTGAGTAGAGAGCCCGATGTGGGGCTTGATCCCAAGACCCTGAGATCACGACCTGACCTGAAGGCAGAGGCTTAACCCACTGAGCCACCCAGGCGCCCCAAGCCAACTCTTGATTTTGGGTCAGGTCTTGATATTCAGAGTCATAAGATCAAGCCCCAGGTCAGGCTCTGCACTGGGCTCACACCTGCTTAAGATTCTCCCTTTCCCTCTGCCCCCACCTCCCATATGCGCTCTCTCTCTCTCTCTAAGGGGAAAAAAAAAGGTAAAATCTTCTAGATGACCCCAATGCACTTTCTAAGGAAGGACGCTGTTATTGAAGTCTTTTCTGAATCAATAACTCTCTTTATTCTCACACCAATCTAATAATCCGACATTCAGTATTTCTCTTGTATGGGCTCAGCTCCCAATTCCAACATGCTTGCGTTTCTGAGTATGTGATTTTTCCCACAGCACCAAGCAATTCTCACCAAAACTAGCTGGATGTCCTACAATTCAACTCAGTTTGTACTTGGGGATAATGTCAGACTCCTCAGGTTAAGGGTTTAGTCCTACAAGACTGCTCTCCACCCCCGTCGGATGCCCACTGCAAGTCCCGGTTTTCATCTATGCCTCTGACCGACTTTCTCTAGGTCATAAGTTTCAACAACGTCCTCCTTGGATTTGATTAACTTGCTAGAGGAGCTCACAGAGAAATATTTTACCTACCAGATTACTGGCTTATTATGAAAGGATAGAACTCTAACACGGCCAGATAGAATAGAAATACAGGGCAGTGTACGGAGAAAGGGCAAGGAACTTCTGTGCCCTCTCCAACTATGCCACCATCCCCATGTTTCCAAGTGTTTGCCAACCCAGAAGCTCTCTGAACCTCATCCTTCTAGGTTTTTATGGAGGCTTCATTACACAGGCATGATTGGTTAACTCACTGGCCATTGGTGATCGATTCAACCTCTAAGCCCTCCTCCCCTCCCTGGAGGTCATGGGGATGGGACTGAAAGTTCCTGACCTCTAATCATGTGGTTGCTTCTCCTGTCATCCAGCATTATCTTTAGGTTATATAAGGGCTTTCTAAATGTCACCTCACTAACATAACAAATGGCATCACTATTGTTCTCATCAATTAGGAAATTCCCGGAGTTTTGGAGCTCTATGCCAGAAACAGGACAAAGACCAAAGATGTCTTTCTTAATATGTCAAGATAACACATTGATTCTCATTAACAATTATACAATATCACACCCATTTAATAAATTCAGAGGGATTCCAAGGGGTTAGAAAACTCCTTTAAAACCTCAGACCTGGGGCGCCTGGGTGGCTCAGTGGGTTAAGCCGCTGCCTTCGGCTCAGGTCATGATCTCGGAGTCCTGGGATCGAGCCCCGCATCGGGCTCTCTGCTCAGCAGGGAGCCTGCTTCCTCCTCTCTGCCTGCCTCTCTGCCTGCTTGTGATCTCTCTGTCAAATAAATAAATAAAATCTTTAAAAAAAACAAAACAAAACAAAACAAAAAACCTCAGACCTTTCTGACTCCCTAACTAAACATTATAATCTGCTCCCCTAATTGGTCTCCTGCACTCAGAAATCATGTGTGATAAAGAGCCCTGGCTTATAAGGCCAGGGCGGAACTCCCTTGAGTGAGCTTAGCAGCAAAAGACCCCCGGACATCGGGTGACTATGGGCCTGAGCTTCCCATCAGAAACCAGCTGTTGTTTTATCCACCGAGATTGGGGGTAGGCAATGGCAGGTTACAGTTAAAGGAAGGTCTATATAAAGAACCAAGTTTGAACAGGTCCAGATGTAAAAGCCGGTCACCCAGGATCCTTTGACACTGCTCCTGTTTCTACCAGTGGACACAACGGTTCCATTACATTGGAGGATGAGACAATCACCTGGTCATCTGGGAACCAAGAGGTTCAAGGATGGCTGGTGTGACGGATCCTGATAACCTAGGGGAAATTTGGGTTGCTGGTGCATACTGGGAGCAGGGAGAGCTATTTCTAGAACCCAGGGGATTCTCTGGGCACCACTTAGCACTTCCCTGCCTTATAGTAAAGGCTTATAGAAACATGAAGCAACCAAAAAAGAGCCAGGGCAATTGAGAGCTCAGACCTTGAATCAGAAATGGGAGTTTGGGTCACTTTACCTGGTGAAGAACCGGGACTGTCTGACCTTCTGGCTAAGGGCAGGGAAATATGGAATGAGTAGTGGAAACAGGTCCTACATACCCATTATAGCTTCTTGACCAATCCCAGAAACAAGGACTGTAGTGAACTGACATGTTTTCTATTTGCTGGTTTTGGATATTTGCTTATTTGTCTAAGTCAAGCATTTCCTTCATCTCTTTCTTCTCACTTTTTCGTGATCATAGAAATCGCTAACCTCACTCCTTAATATCACAATTTAGTCTTCAGGTAACAGAGCATCCAGAGGGAATGTGGTTGAGTCTGAGGGGTGACTAGTGTGGCCAGAGTTGAGAACCATGACCGATCATATGTTTGAGGGGCCCTGAAGAGCTCTGAGAGTGTGTAGTTTGACTATAGCCTCCTTAACCCAACCTCACTCCCACCCACAAATATTTTTCCAATTCTTGGACATTTCAAGACAGGGTAACAAATTCATACATTAAGAGGGGTCAGACAGGTAAGGAAATGAGTAGTAAGAATGCAGGCCTCACCTGGAAGGGGGAACAATATTAGCTTAAGATGATCCTTGCCCTGGGACAATCAAATGCAACTTTAATTTAAATTAAAAAATACACATCATGTGGGACAAACAAAAGATGTCTTGTCTTCTAGGTTGTTTCAATCTCTTCTTTTTTAAGATTTTATTTTTTAAGTAATCTGTGCTCTCTGTCTCTCTCAAATAAAGAAAATCTTTACAAAAGGCGGGGGGGGGGGTCAGTGGGGGAGGAGGCCCTTGGGTGGCTCAATCAGTTAAGGATCTTTCCCCAGCCCCTGGAAACCACTATTCTACTTTCTGTCTCTATGATGTGACTACTCCAAGTACATCATATAAGTGGAATTATATAGTTATTTGTCTTTGTGATGGGCTTACTTTACATAGCATAGTATCCTCAAGTTCATTCATGTTGTAGTATAAATCAGAATTTCCTTCCTTTCTGAATAACAGTGAATTGTGTGTAGAGTCAACCAACCATCAATGACCATTTGGGTTGTTTCCACCTTTTAACTATTGTGCATAATACTGCTGTGAACAGGGGTGTACAAATATCTCTTTAAGACCTGGCTTTCTGTTATTTTGGATATATGTCCAAAAGTAGAACTGCTGAATGATATGGTAATTCTGTATTTAATTTTTTGAGGACCCCCCTATATTGCTTTCCATGGGGGCTGCACCATTTTACATTCCTACCTACAGAGTACAGGGCTCTAATTTCTCCACATCCTCTACAATGCTGGTTATTTTGTTTTGTTTTGTTTTGTTTGATAGTAATCATCCTAATGGGTGTGAAGCCATATCTCATTGTAGGTTTTTTTTTTTTTTTAAGATTTTATTTATTTGATAGAGAGAGACACAGTGAGAGAGGGAACACAAGCAGGGGGAGTGGGAGAAACAGGTTTCCCGCTGATCAGGGAGCTCAGTGTGGGGCTCAATCCCAGGACCCTGGGATCATGACCTGAGCCGAAGGCAGATGCTTAACGACTAAGTCACCCAGGTGCCCCTCTCATTGTAGGGTTTTTTTTTAAGATTGATTTTATTTATTTATTTATTTATTTATTTATATGATAGGCAGAGATCACAAGTAGGCAGAGAGGCAGGCAGAGAGAGAGAGGTGGAAGCAGGCTCCCCGGTGAGCAGAGAACCCGATGCGGGGCTCAATCCCAGGTCCCCGGGATCATGACCTGGGCCAAAGGCAGAGGCTCAACCCACTGAGCCACCCAGGCACCCCTCGTTGTAGTTTTGATTCGCATTTATGCAGTGGAATCTATTAGCCTTTATATTAAAATGAATTTGGGTTAATATTTCTTTTTTTAAAAGTGGAAGATGCCCCTTGAAGTAAATGAAAGCACTCTGGTCTTTGGCAAAGCTGGTGTTTAAATCTTATCTTTAGGGTTCCTGGTGGCTCAGTTGGTTAAGTGCCTGCCTTCAGCAGAGGTCCTTTTTGGGATCAGTCCTGCATTTGGCTCCCTGTTTGACAGGGGTCTGCTTCTCCCTCCGCCCCTCCCCACTACTTGTGATCTCTCTCTGTCTCTCTCTCTCTCTCACTCTCTCTCTCAGGTTAATAAATAAAATCTCTTAAAAAATAAAATCTTATCTTTAACCTCTTAACAAGGTGAAGAGATGACTTGTAGGAGGTTTTTTTTGGGTTTTGTTTTGCCATCAGTGACCTGCCCTCTTGCCCCCCAGGGAAAATGATATGTATATATGTCTTTCCACAATCATCTAAGTATTCCAGGATATTAATAGTGTGCCTAAAATAGCATACCAACAAACTAGATAGAGGTATTAATAGCATGGTTCAGATAGTGACCAAAGTAAAGTTGTATGTGTGCGTGTTGTAGGGCTGGAATTTATGCTAGTTTGTAAAGTGTAATACTTTAGGCAGGTTGTAGAAACATTCTAAAGGACTGATCCCTAATATCTTCATCACACATCAATGTATAGTTTACCAAGTTTCAGTATGCAGGATCTTGTGTGGTTCTCATAAAAATCCTGGAATTAAGAAGGGCAGTTATCTGAGTTTACAAATGCAGAAACAGCCTTACCAAAGTCAAATAACTAGCCATGGCTAGTGAGTGGCTGACCTATTTTCAAAATTCAGATCCCAGGGGCGCCTGGGTGGCTCAGTTGGTTGTTAAGCAGCTGCCTTCAGCTCAGGTCATGATCCCAGTGTCCTGGGATCAAGTGCTCAGGTCATGATCCCAGAGTCCTGGGATAGAGACCTGCATCAGGCTCCTTGCTCTGCGGAAAGCCTGCTTCTCCCTCTTCCCACTCCCCCTGCTTGTGTTCCCTCTCTCACTGTCTCTCTCTCTGTCAAATAAATAAAATCTTTAAAAAAAAATTTAGATCCTGGGAAAGAGGGAGCCTGTGTTTTAGCCATGTAAATGCAGAGCCTGACACACAGTTTAGCACGAATTTGTGGAATATGTCTTCTCAGCTGATTTCCGAGTTCTTTCCACTCTCCTATGGAAGTGCATACCATAAAGCCAAATTCTTAACTGAAACCAGTAGATGAGGAAGAGGAGTGGGAGAGGGAAGGGATGAGAGAAGGTAGGAGGTTGGGGATGGGATAAGGGACAGGGATATTCCCAGGAGAATGAGGAAACTGGAGACGGAGGCAGAACTTCTGGAAATGTCAGTGTTTATTAAACATTTAAGGACACTGGGGGTTTGAGAAGAAATATACAGAATGTAGAAAAATCCTAACAATCCCCTATGGCTGGGAGTGCAGCCTCTCCCCTCCCCCCCACCATTTCCCATTTGTTTCTCCTTTCTCTTTGGTTGTTTAAAAGCCATTCCTAAGGCTCAGTGGGCCCCTCCTCAATCCCTTGGCCCATGAGGATTCTTTCCCTCTCTCTGTCTCTCCTTCCCCACGACCTTGAGTCCGGAACAGTGCTCCAAAGCGGTCAGGGGCACCAACCCTGTAGTTGAGGACTGAGCGTCAGGGGCCCCTCTGCTCGGCAGGCTCTCCATTAAGGATTTAATGGGGGAGTGGGGAATTGCAAAAACCACATGACGTCATTGGTACTCAGTCATGGGGGAGGGCACAGGCAAACAAACAAAAAAGAATGGATTAAAAAATAAAAAATAACTAATAACCTAAATAAACCCTGAAGGAGAGTCCGGTCTGGGTGGTCTGGGTGTTAGCTGGGAGGAGCACAGTATGGAGCTGGGCCACCTGATGGAGGGGACGGAGGGTCAGAAAGAAAAGCACGAGGGACACGCCGGGGCATTGCAAGGGATGGAAAGGCCAGGTGGCCTGGGGTTTGAGGCACGGGGTGTCAAGGTCCCTTTCTTCTCGGTGCCGGAGGGACAGGCACCAAACACACAGTCCTTGGGGCCGGTGAAGGGTAGGGTCGGGCCCTGGGCTCCCAGCAAGCCAGGGAAGGAAGGTGGGGAAAGTAGGAGGTGCGTGGGGGTGAACTTTGGAATGAAACTTACATCTCAAAGCATGCTAAGGGCAGGGCGGGGCTGGGGAGCTAAGGAGGAAAGCACCTAGACGGGGGCTAAGAGGAGCCTAGGTCCCCCTGCTCTGGCAGGGCCCGGGGGAGGGGTGGTCACTTGTCCGAGTCCAGGCCCATCATGTTCTTGAGGGCGTTCTTGAGGCTGGTTCTGCTGGGGGACTTGACCGCAGGCCGGAGTTCCGAGCTCTGCTCATCCTTCCGTAGCTCCATCTCAATGACCACCACCTGAGGGCCTTTGGTGGGCTCCGCCCCTGCCCCCCGACCCCCCGCCCGGCCCGCTAACCGCTATTTCTTATCCTTGCGAGACTCCCCCAGCCCCTTGGCTTTCTTTTCACTGGCCGCTTTGGTGCTTCTGCTGTGGTCAAGCATGGCGTACAGCACCGGCGTCTGCAGGGAGGGGCGCAAGTCAGTGGGTCACTGGCAAGGTCCGATGGGGCGTGACTCCCCACCCCGGCCCTCCCTGCTGCCCCGCCCCCGCGCCCCCCGAGCCCCAGCTCCCGCCGACCCCAAGTCCCACTCACCTGCCGGCCGCGCTTGGAGGAGTCCTTCCCGGCCTTATGCAATTTCCCCTTCTCCATGGCGCTGCAGGGAAAGGGGTTGCGTCGGTTGGCCCCCTGCAGGCCGTAGCCCCCTCCAGAGCAGCTCCACCTTCCTCTTCGCCTTGGCTCCCAGCCCCCCGCACCCTCACTGGAGTGTCTGCCCAGATGGGCCACAGTGCGGTTAGAGGGAGGGTTGGCGGGCTGCTCTTACCTGAGCCTCCGCTGCAGGGCCGCCTGTCTGCGCAGCCAGCAGTACCGAATCAGGTAGAAAAGCAGCAGCAGCAACAGCACCACCCCTATGACACCCCCGATCACGGCTCCCAGTACTACCCCGTACCTGGTTGGCACTAGGACGGGAGGAAAAAGAAGGACCGGAGTGAGCAGGGTCCTGCCCCTTTGGGTCTTAGCCCCACACCTGCCCCTGCTGGCAGCATGTGCAGCTCTCAGCCAAGGCTGCCATCAGCCTACCCTCCCAGAGCCTGAAGGGCCATGGCCAGGCATTTTGCCTCTTCCCGCAGCCCATCAGTCCTCCCCCATACCCACCCCACCGCGCATTCCCAGACCTTCTCACACCTTTTTCAAAGACGTAGAGTGTGACCTGAGAAGTCTTGCCCACTATGTCTGGTGGGTTTTTGACGTCGCAAGTGAAGGTGCCATTGTCACTATAGTCCAGGTTGTGTATGACAATAGAGCCGTCCTTCCAGCGAGGGTCCCCTACCCACTGGATGCGCTCTTTGAAGGTCCCCACCTCGTCAATGTAGGGTTGTCCTTTTGCATAGTGGAAGATCTATGAGGAATGAGGGCAAGTACGTGAGTCTAGCCTTAGGGTAAGGGATCCCGGGCTGGAGAGGGTAGCTGGGGTGGGGGAGACAGTGTAGATAGGCTCTAGTCAGATTGCTGCTTGCCTTGCCAAAGTTAGGGTTATAGCTCATAAAGGAGTTCCCCTCCTTTGCCCAAGTACTCTTTTCTACTGTTCTTTGAAGCCACCCTTTCATTATTCAAACCCAGACTCCCCCAGGCACTCACCGAGATGGCGTCACGCCCCCCCTCAGGCTGGTAGCGCCACGTAAAGGAGATGTCATCTGAGACCCACTCGCTGGACCAGAAGGAGCAGTACAGTGTCACCCGGGAGCCCACCGCACCGTGGACCTCCCTGTCCGTGTAAACCACAATGGCCTGGGCCAGGGGGAGCACTGTAGGCAGAGAGGCGAATCAGATGCACAGGTGTGCCCAACGAGGCATATAGAGGAAGTGAGACCAGTAGGAAGTCAAGGGCTGAGTCAGAGGCCATAGCAAAGCTGGGCAGCTGTGATCTACTCTCAAGCCCAAATCTCTCCAGGCTGACTGAAGAGTTGGGTGGAAACACTTTGTTGGTTCAAGCTCTTTAGCATGTTTATTAAAAAAAAAAAAAATGAAATCAACAGTAACAGAACTCTCTTGAGGACTTCCAGAAGTTGGATTCTGTCTCCATGTCTCACTTTTTTTGGGTCAGTATTTAACTCTTAAGTTACCCCTTAGTTGTAGGCTTTAAGGTTTTTAAAATTTATTGTAAGTTAAAAAAAATAAAAATAAAATGTATCAGAAGTTATACAGTAATACATTTTGCATTCTTTCTATAAACTATTCAAACTGCAGAGATACCGCTAGAGTTCCTCTTAACACACACACCCAACCAATTCCTTTCCTGTAGTCCATCTCATGTATGACCTCTGTTAATCAGTTTAGTGTGGAACCTCTTTCTATGTATCAAAGGCAATATAAACTCAACAAACTCAAGAAGTACATGTGCTTATGTGAAATAGTTTTGTTTTATGGAACTTTCTTTTCTTTTGACATACATTGCATCATATTCTACTTGGTTTTTTTCACTTAAGAATATATATATATATATATATATATAATCTATCTATCTATAATCTATCATCTATCTATCTATCTATCTATCTGAGCTTCCCATGTTAAATCATATGGATCAATCTTATTTTTAACAGCTGTATAGTATTCCACAGCACCACAAACTCAAATTTCTTACCAAAAAAAAAAAAAAAGAAATAACTAAAGAATGTTTTTCCCTGGGTCAACTGTCCTCACTGCTGAATCCCTGGTTGCCATACAGCTTGCCATTGACAGGGAGGTCAGGGAGGGAAGGATCTTGTAACCCTCCCAGGGGAAGCTGGATACAAAGGAAGATCCCTGAGTCCAGAGCTCAGATGACTCTGCGTGTGAGCTGTCTGTGGTTTGACCCTCCTCACTCTCCTCTTGGCCATTCTGGCCCAGTGCCTCTCCCAAGACTCACCCACACAAGGAAGGCCATTCCAGGGAGATTATGTGTGTGGGCTGGCCCTGGGTGGGGGCAACTGTAGACCCTTTTGTTCTATGGGAGGAGGAGGAAGCAACCAAACAAACAGAGACTCATTGTCTGAACAATGTTGGGGGCTTATGGCACCCCCCTACCCGTTAACCCCCCCACTCCTTCTCCATAGTCTCAAATCTCCCACCTCAGCATGCAATATCAGTGACTCACTCCTTAGCATTCTCTTGGGAAACCCAAATGCAACAAAAAAGATTATTCATTGGCTCTAAGTTCTATTCCTCCTGTTCTAACATCAACCACTGCCCTTCAGTTCTGTTCAATGGTTCTACGGGTGGACATGTTCTGGGACAGAACTCTGTTCCTTATTCTCCAAGACTCCCTCTCACCATTTCCCTCGCTATGACCTTCTCAACTCCCTATCTTTAACATTTTCTCTGGATGTCCCAGAGTAGTCTGGTACAACACCCAGAAGAGTATGGGTTCTGGGTTTAGGACCCCAAGAGCTGACAACAGAGAACCTTGGCTATTCTGAGCAGTTCTCCTTCGCCCCCAATTTGTCTACTGCTCATCTATTGGACTAGGATTTGGGGCAGTTTGGAGAAGGGAAACATCCACTCAAATAACCCTACTTTGACTTCCCCTCGCTCACCCAACATCTGCCATGGGATAAGAAAGGGGTTGGTCAACTCATGAAGGAAGACCACTTTAGATGGAGAAGATCTTAGAATCTCATAGACTCTCCCTTCTACTCCACTCACCCACATAATGGACAACGGATCCAAGGGGAGAAACTGAGGCACCCACAGACAAAGGATTGGAGGAGTTGGGACCACAAACCTTGAGCTCCTTCCTTAGATCACATTCCCTGACTTTTCTCTTGAGGGAAACCAAAGTTAAGCCCCTCGAACACTACTAGGGAATGCATAGGGACCAGAACTGGGTGTCCGACCCTGTTCCCTACCACACAATGACACTGCTTCCCACCAGGCCCCCAACATGGCTCTGGGGCCAGGTTACTGCTTTCCAGCCTGGGTCTAGCCAGGTCCACCTCAGGGAAATTCTCTACACTCTTTATCTTCTCCCTTCACAGAATACCTTTATTGCCTCCCTCCAAACTATATACATATATATTTTTTCCCTCTGAATATAATATCACCTTCCTGCTCCTGCTCACTCTTCGGTTGCAGGGGGGACTGCAGCAAAGGCAGTGACAAGGTTGCTGAGAGGCATCCTGAGCCCCAGGGCACCCAGACTGGGGCGGCTCCACTTACCCAAAGAGGAGAAGAGCAGCGCAGCCAGGATAGGACTGGGGCTGGACGAGGGAGCCCCAGGAGCCATAGCTGGGCCAGGGGCTAGGGCCCGGAGCGTCTGCGGGGTTGGGAGAGTGGGGGACAGGGAACTGAGCGGGGGGTTCCTGGAATCCGCTTAAAATCCCCTGGAGCCCCAGTATGAGGGGGCTGTCCTGAGCCAGTAACCAATTGCAGCCTGGCATGTGCACTCGAGAGGTGGTGGGGAGGGGGGCAGAGCACAGGGAGCAGAAGGGGCATTGTGTCCTCTGGGTGGAGGGGTGGGGGGGACACATACCACCCCATACACAGAGAGCTTTGTGTCTGCTGGCCTCCCCCTGCCCTGGGCTGGAATGCTGGGGGGGGGGTTGTGAGGGAGAGGGACAGAAAAAGGGACATAAACACACTTCTCTGAGGGACACATGGGCAGGGGAACCTGAATTCTAAGGTTCCAAGAAGGGGTTCCTCTGTAGCTTCCTTACCAGAGAATGGCTCCCCCAGAGAACATGAAAATGGGATATTCCTTGTTTGTTTGTTTCTTTTTGTGATGACTCTGGGTTGCATTACAGGCTCCTTGAAATGACCAGGTCATCTGGGAGTTCTTTTTTTTTTTTCTTCCAACTCCTGGCATCCTGGGTGAGTCTTCCCTGATAAACCTTTTCCCCACTGGAAAGTATCCAGCGAAGAATCCCCTGAGCTTTCCCTCTTCATCAGAGAATTTTCAGTGCCTCACGCTGCAGTTCAAGTCCATGTCAATTTAGAACACGGCAACAAAACCGTACTGAGTGCCAGCTGTATGTAAAGTATGGGTATGTGGGTAACAGAAAGAGGAATGAAAATTAAGTCTCTCCATGAAGAAGTTTAAAGTCTAGTTGCGGGGGGCAGAGAAGGGAGGATTGGAGGACAAACCCATCAATAACCCAATATAATAATCCATGATGCTTGCCACAGCAGAGAGAGGAACAAAGTGCTGAGAATACCAAGATGGGCTCAACCAGATCTGCTCAATATGCCCAATACCTCACAAATGTCAGGGAGATTGTTATGTAACAGAGATTAAAAACAAAAGTAAACCGGGGCGCCTGGGTGGCTCAGTCGGTTAAACATCTCTTGATCTCAGCTCAGGTCTTGATCTCAGTGTTGTGAGTTCAAGACCCATATGGGGCTCCACACTGGGTGTGGAGCCTACTTAACAAACAAAGAAATAAAATAAGTGAAGTTCAGAGGAAGGGGGAGTTGTATATAGAAGGCAATATTAGATATGGAATGGGTAGTGATGGTATCCAGGCAGAAGAGCAAAAGCAAAAACAAAGAGGTAGGAAAATGTGTGTGTATGTATGGGGTAGGTTTGTAAAGTATTGGGCACATTCAAGGCAGATCTTGTGCCCTTCACTTTGACTTGATTTGGGGGAATTTAAAGGAGGTCATAGGAAACAAGTCTGTCCAGGAGAGTTGAAACGAATTGGTGAAGGGCATTAAGTGGCAGACAAAAGAGGGTAGGTTTAATTGGTACATCATAATGTTATAGGATTTTTGCTCCCTTAGCGTCCATGGTTCTTGGTCACACCACTTCAAGGAACGAAGAGGTAGACCAGATGAGGAGTGGTGGGCAGCAAAGCAAAATTTATTGAGCAAGAGCCTAAAGCTCCCAGGCTGGGGGCTGAGAGGGTTGCCCTCAGAGTTTCTAAGTTTAGGGGTTTTTATAAGCTCTTTTGTGGAATGATCTTAAGCAATCCAGGCCTGTTAAGTCATGCCAATCAGGATTTTGGTCACGTATCTCTCTACCTATTAGGTTATTGTCTCTGTGCTGATGGTCTTTTTTATGCTGACATCTGGGGGGCTTATGTCTTAATTGCCCCTTGCTCACGGTATTGGCAAATGCTTTGTGGTTAATTGCCTTAGTTTAGGACATTTTTGCAGAAGTCATTTCTGCAAAGGCAGCAAAGCAGAATGTCAGTGTGGTTCTGTCTAATCTGAAAAACAGGGTGTTAGTTCTGTTTTATTTTAGCTGTCCTGACTCCCATATTTTCTTGTTGGGGACCCCAGCCCTGCCTACCTACCTGTCCAACTAACTCTTAACAATAAGAATTTCCCGAAGGTTTTGGAGTAATGTATGGGGTTAGGGATGGGAATGTTTACATAGTCAGAGCTGAGTTTTAAAACAAATCTCGCCAAAAAAAAAAAAAAATCATTCAGAACAAAGCTCTCTTGATTGTTGCCTCCCGTTTGAAATGTTCTCCCTTCTTTCTTTCCCTTTCTTTCTCTGACCTCCTCCTGCTTATTTTTAAGATTAACCCTGGTGATAGGGGGCTTGACTTAATGTCTTGTTTGAATTTCAATGTGACTAATTTCCATCAATTATGGGTCCTACAGGTTAATTTGAGGAGGGAGGCCGCTGTTGTTCCTGAAGTGGAATCACTGCAGGTTGACCTAGAAAGCCACAGTCTCCTGGTACCTACCTGTCATCTCCTTACACAGGAGATGGTGGGTTCTGTGATTACTATTGGGTTTGGATTGTGGAACTCTAAATACAGGACTTGATGATAAACTCCACAGGGAAAATCATCAGTAAATGTTCACGGCATGTTGTAGTCAATTGTACCTTCCTAACCCCACCTCCCCAGTTGCAAATAATCACTTTTTGCTTTGATCCCCCCACCCTTTTTACCCATAGTTCTTTCATGGGATTGCTACTTTCTTTGTTGTATTTATTTACTTACTGATCCTGATAAGGCTATAAACTTCTTGAGGAAAATTACATGTTTGTATCATTGAATCCCCTAAAGCCCTTCCATATACTCGGGCAAAAAGTTAATATATATTAAGTGAAATTATTCAAAGAGCTAAGTGGAAGAGGCATGCATTGGATTTGTTAATGTGAAGAGCCAGAAGGCCAAAGTAGGATCAATGACTGGAAATTCAACACCAGAAAACTGTATTTTATTTTATTTTATTATTTTTGAAGATTTTATTTGTAAATCGTCTCTACACCCAACCTGGGCCTTGAACTCCCAATGCTAAGATGGAGAGTCGCATGCTCCACCGACAGAGCCAGCCACATACCCCCAGAAAACTGTACTTTAATTTAACAACTTTCTAATTTTTAAACTGTTCACTAAATGAAACTTGGGTTTTGAGGTAACCATTACTGAATGCGTTAGAGCAGAGTCCTGAAGACCAGTGGCCCTAAGTGTTGCAGAGGAGATTTCTGCACTGGATAAAAAATCCGGCCTAAGAGCCTCTAAGGTCCCTCCCAGCCCAAAAGTCTACAAAAGTGCTTTGTCAAGTATTATAGAAATGCAAAATGGTATTTTCATTTGACGAAGAAATAAGTGAATTTGTGCTATTTAAATCCTGAAAGAAGTGCAGGAGGGCTAAATATAAATGAGATCTGAATATTAATGTAGCTGAAGGTTTCAGTAGGAGTTGCGCCTCGCTCCTTCACTCCCACCCCCTGCAAAACGAGACTGAAGAACTTATTCACTTTTCTATTCCTTTCTCACTCCTTTTTTCTTCCTTAAGTCACAAGTGTTCTGCAATTGATCGCTGTGCTTGGGTTCCTCAAAACCGCGCGCGTGCACACACAAACACACACGCACACACGTGTGCGTGTGTGTTTAAAAATCAAAACGAGCTTCCCCCCACCCCGGGTTCCTCTAGCTGTGGGTGTCACCCACATAGCCTTGAAACAAGGAACAAGAGAGCGTTGTGTTTGACTTGTGGGCGTCTAGCCCAGGCGGGAGCTGAAGCCCAGGAACTGTGGGGCACAAAGCTAATCCAGGTGGATAGAAGAGGCTCCCTTGTCTGCGTCGTTCTCACGCTCCTTCCTCAACTTGGGTCTCAACTTGTGTATCTCTGCACTGGCGAAGCTTCCCGTTAGAACGGGATGGAGCCCGTTTCCGTGGGTGCCTTAGCCGCCCTACCTGGGAAGCAGGTGGAGGGAAACTAACTAGACGGAGGAGTCCCTGGTGAAGAATGAGGACAAGTCAGATGTTCAACAAAACGGATTATGTTCGCAGATAAAACGCATACTGCAGAGCCTGAGTCAGCTCCGTTTCTGCAGAAGCCCTGACAAGCTCTTCTGGAAGACAACGGACCGAGACGAGAAGGAGCGGAGAAAACAAAGCTGCGCCCTGGCGCGCCCCCCAACCCTTATAAAGAGCTCGTGTTGTCACGTGACAGAGACCCCGCCCTAAGGCCGCGGGGGCGTTGAACGTCACTTCCGTCCAGGCGGGAACTCGAGATGGCTGCGCTCTTGTTGAGGTGACTTTAGCCTGGGGCTGGGAGTCGTTGTCCGCGGCCCTCGGGAGGCCTGCACTGTCCCTCACGTCTTGCTGACGGGTGTTTGCCCCGTGCCTGGGCAGGGAAAGGGCCCACGGGTGTGCGTGCCACGCGCTGTGGAATCCTAGGGCCCCTTCCCTTCCCCCAGCCGCTCCGGTATTCGGGGTCACCGGCCCGTTATCTCGCCCCTGCTGCCTACCGACGGGTCGCGCGCGCGGCTGTCGCCCCTTCAACTTCCCCCACCTCCAGTACTTTTTCTCCAGGTTGCGCTTCGGACCGCTCCCAGAGCCAAACTCCGAGACCGTAAAGTTCAGCGGATCATCCGCTAGGACTCCGAGGTCTTACTCAGGAATTGGGCCTCGGGGAGAGGGATCTTGGTGTGCTCTGTCTTTGCTTATACCCGCTGCAGACGCCCGTGCTGGCTGCGAGTGGGCACTGTCTGAGTTCCTAACGGGCCCCTGGCGGAGGGCACAGGAGGCCTAGATCTTACCGCGCTGGCGATTAGCAACAGCGCCCGTAGCGGTCGCTCTGCTGCCCCACAGCAGCCCGGTTAATTCAGTTGTAATTTCCCTTTGCATTTGGGGTGAGAAGGGAGGGGGGGGTAGATGTCTCAGTTTTTCCATACGAGGTCATTCACTGTCCGGAGTACTCTAGATTTCCTTCCATTCTGAGCCGTCCTCTTTCCAGGTTTCATTCTCAGAGCCCTTAGGGACGCACCAACTTCAGTGACTTCAGACCCTCCTGGTACAGAGGCCAGCATAGTTTCGTGCCAGGCCTATTTTTGGAAACTGTTGGTTGTGGAAAGTTAGTTCTAATGTTGTTGAGATTTAATTCCTGATTTCCCCAAATGTCTTCTCATTTCTCTTTCCACTAGAGTCACCCAGTATAAAAATAGAGGGACTTTGTTTAGTTTTTCTCTGTGACAAAATGATTCCTCTTGCAGTTGAGATCGGGAATGGGTTACTTTAATCCATCATTTTCCTCCCTGTCTCTTATTTCCAAATGTATCTTTTTTCCCCCCCCTAAGGTATGCCAGGGCCAGTCATGCCAGAACTGCATTCTTTATTCCAGGTAGTTTTGCCATAATTGACTGATTTTGAATTCTTTGATATATTTTGGTAGATGTCAGGGACTTTGGTAGAATTAACATTTAGCTGGCTGTGATCATATTGGTTCTAAACAGTTCATTTTATGAGTTTCAGGATAATTTAGAAGCTGACAGTTATCGTACTCATTAAGCATACACATTTTGAGATGTGTAGGATGGTCACCACTAGGATTCAATGCCAAGAAATAGACTTCTCTTTCATTAGTAGTAATTTGAAGTTCATGGGAAGGGCACCTCTCTTCTTTTCTCACAAGGGCTTTCTTAAGAGGGGACATAGGGAATTAAATTTTTTTTCTTTTTTTCTTTTTTAAGATGTATTTTATTTATTTTAGAAAAAGAGAGAGAACATGTATGCAGAGAGGAGAGAATCTCAAGCAGACTCCCTGCTGAGCAGAGAGTGGGTTGAGGTCCCAGGGCTCAGTCTCACGACTCTGAGATCATGACCTGTGCTGAATTCAAGAGTTGGGCGCCCAAGCCATTGAGCCACCCTGGTGCCCCCCAAGTTTTTTTTTTCTGATGGATGTTGTGAGTCAAGTTGCATTTCACTACAGGGATTTGGAACTGTTCATAATGTGCTGATTTAGCCTCAGAGGAACATACCTTCGAAGCAATTATAGGAGCTGGTTTCTAGTTCTGGTATTGTCACGAACTCCATTATTTTGGACAAGTCAATGTCACCGGTTCCATGATTGTGGTTTCCTCATTGTGAATGAAAATAGCAATAACTTGGGCCCATTTAAAAAGAAGTACGGGTTAAACATTTTTAATGTTTGGCTAACTAAAAATTATTAGTGCTCAGAGTACTGTATGTCATGAATTTTCAATAGTGCTCTATATTTTGTATACTCCCAAAACAGTTCGCAGACTAGCCAGGAATAAATAACCTGCTGAGGAATGCACGCTCTGTTGGCACTCAGTCCAGGAATGCCTTGCCAAAGCCAAGATGGAGATTCAGAACTAAGCTAAGAACAGCTAGGCTTCTAATAAAGTTCATGGTGCTTAAGCACAAAGTCACCAAGAGTCATTAACTATCTTCACATCATATTAAGTGCTACTTGTGAAACACCTCTAAAAATAAGGTTTAACTTTACATATATAAGACTGCTTTTTAAAATAAGCATATTCATTTACAAAACCATTTTTTTTGAGCCTCTCTTATGTGTCAGACATTATTACAGGTGTTCTGGACACAAAGCTTCCCAGTCTTATCCTTGAAGAGCTCAGGCTAGCAGAGGAGAGAATAGATTAATTATTAAACAGCATAATATGTGTTGATACAGAGATAAGAAGTGGTGTAGAAGCAAGGCCCAAGCAAGGCTGAGGAAACTGAAGTCGCCATCCAGGAGTTGTTGGGTTTTGAAGGATGAGTTTGTCAGAGTGTGAGCGAGGTTCCACTTAAAGAACAGCACAGGCAGAAGCATGTGGTCCTACAATGGCTTGCTCTTTCTTGGCGTATGTAGTATAATACTTTTGTGTGGTAGACGTATAAGGGGCTGAAGGGAATTTGTGGGAGAGTGGGTCTAGACCTTGAACTGCAAGCAGCGGGGAACTGTTAAAAGACTTTGGGGCAGAAAAGCAATGAAATCAGCTTTATTCTTCAGTAAGTTAGCTTTGGTAATATTGAATGATAGGGAAGAGAGGGATGCTAGGGAAAGCAGTCCAAGAGCTCCTTTTATAGTCCTCTTTGTGAGAAATGAAAAGAATAAGGACTAAGACAATGGACTGAAGTTTCTTGGACAGTACTGATAGGATTGGGTGACGCCTCGCATATGTATGGGGGGGGTGAGAGGAAAGAAGAAATCAGGCTGTAGCTTGGGAGTAGGTTGAGTGCTAATAGCCATTAATGAGAACTTTTTAAAGATTTTATTTATTAATTTGATAGACAGTGAGAGAGGGAATGCAAGCAGGGGGAGTGGGAGAGAGAGAAGCAGGCTTCTGCTGAGCAGGGAGCCCGAGGCAGGGCTCAATCCCAGGACCCTGAGATCATGACCTGAGCCGAAGGCAGACACTTGACGATTGAGCCACCCAGGTGCCCCTAATGAGAACTTTCGTGTACAGATGATTCCCCTTCATCCTGTCCTTCAAAGTTACAGGTATTTTAGAGTTGCTCTTAGCCCAGATATTTCTAAAACTTTTTGGCATACCATCAGATCAAGTCATATCGAAGTCATATAAGAGAAACTCATTATATTGTAGTCACATCTTGTTTCGCACCAAAAATGTTTTATTTAGTTTGATCCCATAGACTTGGCTTTGAATAACTTTTGTTTTTTTCCAAAAGTCAAATCCATTTTCAGCAGATGAATATTTTTATCACCACTGAGCATTTTAAAAAGAATGTGATGTTAATTCTAAAGACCTTGGCGAGACCAATGAAATATTAGTAATATATATATGGATGATACTGCATTTTTGAGACTGCTTTTCTGTACATTTTCTTATGTAATCCTCCCAGTGACCAATCAGGTAGGTCCTATGAGTCCCATTTCATAAGTGAAAAAGCTGCAGCCCAGTGATTCCATAAAGTTACGCAGCTTACACTAACTAGAACTCCAGTGTGACTTTTTTACTTTACTGTCCTTTCTGCCTCACTGTTGTTGCCCGAATCCAGAGAAGAGTTTCAGAAATGATTTGAGCAGTGATTACATTTTGGGTAGACATGTGTAATGCATTTAAAAGGGAACAGTACTAACTAGAGTGATACATTCTGGCGTATTAATTAAAAATAACGTACTGTTACCTTTCAGCTCTAACATATAAAGTACAGGTCCTTGGTAGAACTTTTCAGAATTCCTGGTCTCTCATGAAAGGCAAGGATAGATACCTACTTTTGTCATATTTCGGTTAAGGCTAGGAGTTTGTGCAACTGGGGTCTGTTAGGGCCTTGTGGAAAGCTTACATTGGCATTTGTCTGGGAAACAATAGCACTAGACAGACTGCTGTAGATTCCAACCCACATCTGCAAACTCTTGCCGGGTCGCTGGGGGCCTGGACCCAGCCTGGTGCGAGGAATGCGTGCCCTGCAACTCCGGAGCCACAATTACTTCAATTGATGGAAGACATTTGTTCCCACTTCTTTCTGGGAGCCTTGGGGGCACAATGTCAGTATTCACCTCTTGCCGCCAAAGCTGGAAAGATGGAAGAGCTGAAGGAAGTGTTGATTGGATTATTTTGTCTTCCGACAGTGGACCCTTCTCCTGTCCTGTGTAAAGCATAGGGATTTTGAACTGTTCATGCATCTAGTATCAGCATGTCATCGGTGTGAGGGACACCATGAGCTTTTTTTTTAGAAGATCATTGGATCTCAAGGATATTTTATATCCCCACAGTGCCTTACATATAATAGATATACCATAAACTTTTGTAGAACAATGCATTTTTAATTCTAGTGCCAGAAATTCACTTTCTTAAATACTTTTGGAAAGATTTAGTATAATGTTGAATAAACGGGTGTAGTTGTCCTGCTTTTCATAATACTATGTGAACTCTGGGTCCGTTAAACTTTACATAGAATGCCTGGGCACATCTTCATTTTAGACTTGAAAAGCAGTTTTTGTACTGATATATACCTTTTCAAAAATAGTAACTTTTTGGTATCAAACTTGTGTACCCTCTTCACACAACTCTTCACTAGTCAGGGAAATCTTTGCATTTCCATGCTTTTTTGACTTGAAGTTCATCCAGCTTGTCTGGAACTTGATGGTAGTTCCCAAGATGATAGCTGAATAGTTAGGCCCCTCCTCCCACACACCACGGGTTCTTCAGCCTTCTTAATTCATCCATTTGCAGCAGGTAACTAAGGTATATTCTTACCCTTATTCTTATTCTTGTTCTTATTTACCTCTGTCCTTTACTCATCACCTCCTTTAAGACCTAACTTGAAATGTTGAACGTTACTAACTCTGATTGTTCTTTTGTTTTGTATTATTCATGTTCAGCGAAAACTTTATTTTGCATTTCTAGGTTATGTACGTGATTATTCCCCAGTTCTTTGAAGTGGTAGCTTTCCAACTAAAAAATTTCTCAAAGACATTGATACTATCCTTGTTTTCATCTTACTAATTTTCCCCTCTAATCCTAAATCCAATACGACACAAAAATAGAGAAGTTGATAAACTGATGTTGATCTCTAAATGTGTGTTGACTCTTTATTCTCTCTTTAAAAAAAAAAAAAAAGGATTTTATTTTTAAGTAATCTCTACATCCAGCGTGGGGCTCGGGGGATACGACCCTGAGATTCAGGGTTGCAGACTCCAGCCACTGAGCCAGCCAGGTGCTCCCCCCACCCCCACTGACTCTTTATTCTCTTATCTTGCAGACATGTTGGCCGTCATTGCCTCCGTGCCCACCTTAGTCCTCGGCTCTGTATCAGAAAGTAAGTTCCTAAATTTGCGGAGGTTATTATGACTTAACGTTTTTGCCCTCAGGCAACAGCAGTGGGGTGTTGCTTTAGATTTTAGGGGTACATATGAAAGAAGGAAGTTCCAGATGGTTAGCTGAAAATTTAGTGATTGTGGTCACTATTTTTCTCATCTTGGTAGCAGAAGGAAGGATAAGAATATTCAACTTTAAATTTGGGAAATGTTTTATACTTTCAGAAAAGTTGAAGAGTAGTGCAGGGGAGTTCTATACACATTTCACTTAGATTCATCAGTTGTTAACATTTCGCTGTGTTGACTTAGAGTTTTATGTATTTTAGGTTGTGTCTTATGAAATTGTAATTTTTGTTGGTCAAAGCTGGTCTAAGATTGACAATCTAGTGTGGTCCAGACTGATGTGTATTTAATTATTGTTAGTATTTTCTCTGAATTCTCTGAGATTAAGTTGCAGACACCATGACGCTTTACTTCTAAATACTACTTCTGAGAATAAGAACATTATCTTATATATAGCAGTATAATTATACAAACACAATTATTGAATTCAGGAAATTTAACATTGATGTACTCTTATCCAGCATGCAGTTAGTTTTCAGATTTTCCATTTGTCCCAAATAATGTACTTTATAGAAATACAGTCTTCTGTTCCCCATCCAGGAGCTGATTAGGCTCACATATTCTATTTACTTGTCATATTTCTTAGTATCCTTTAATCTGGAATTGCTTCTTAGCCTCCTTGGCCTTTGGTGGCACATTTTTGAAGAATACAGGCCAGTTATTTTGTAGAATGTTTCTCAAATTGGATTTGTCTGGCCGTTTCCTATAATTTAGAGTCAGGTTACCCATTTTCGGCAGGAGTCATACTTAAGTGGTATGTACTCCCTGTCACATTCGCATCGGGGGCGTGTGATCATATGAATAAGGGAATGTCTGCTAGGTATTTTTCCACTATGAAGTTACTGTTTTTTTCTTTCTGTAATCAGTAATCTATGGGTAGGTTATATTTTCTTGAGGGGAATGGAATCATGTTTAATATGGGTACATAATAAATTAAATTGTTGAACACAGCCATTCAACACTTGGCTTCAACCCAACCCAGTGACAAGGGAAACCAAGAAACTGTTCGGAGGTACCGAGCTGATGCAGTTCTTGATTTTTGAAAACCTGAAAGGGTGTCTTGACAAAACAGATGAGAGCAGGTGGTGATGTATGAGACAACACCCGTGGCCTGGGGAAAGGGTGATTCATTTATGTAAATGTTTTTAAAATATTGTCCTTGCTCTGCTGTACAATGCAAAGGAAGTTGAGCTTCTTTTGCTTGACCTATGCGTTGGGGGTTTGGGAAGAGGAATTCTCCCCTGATACGACCTCCCTGGGTGATTGAGGTTATTACTGAGTCAGACTTGGCATAGCGATGGGGAGTGGATGAACGTGTTTTCCTTCTGCAGTGGGTTCATCCAGCCCAGCTTAGAGCTTAGCTTTTTTGATTTAACTTTTTGTACATAAACACTTAAGCCAAGTTTACTTTTAATCATTTTAAAACCTTCTGGTTTTATTTTAGTGCTGTTCCTTTGGGAACCACAGCCAAGGAAGAGATGGAGAGGTTCTGGAGTAAGAACACCGATTTAAACCGTCCTCTGTCTCCCCATATCACCATCTACAGGTAAGGTCTCTGGAACCAGGGAGTCTAGAAGTAATGGGTGAAGGTCCTGGAGGTTGGGCCATTGCCTCCCTGAGTATTTCCCTCAGGCCTTTTATATAAGAAAAAGACTGTTTTCTGTCTTCTGGCCTTAGAGGGTATTTTATCCTGTAGAATTACCATTTGGAAAATGCTGGTGGGTCAAAATGTAATATCCATTAATTGAAAAACATTATTGTGAAACAGTTTCAAATTTACATAAATGTTACAAAAACGGTACACCGAAATCCTGTAGAGCTGTATGTGCAGTCCCAATTCATTAACATGCCCAGATGATTTAAGTTCAAGTGCTAGATGATGTTCCATCAGTCCTGTAATGCTGCTGTAACAAGTTAACACAAACTTTGTGGCTTAAAACAACACACTTGCTGTCTTACAGTTCCATAGGTCAGAAGGCTGACATAGGTCTCACTGGGTTAAAATTAAGGTGTTGGTAGGGCTGCATTCCCTTCTGGAGGCTCACGGGAAGAATCTATTTCCATGTGTGGTTTGTAGAGGCTGCTGTGAGTTCCTTGGCTTGTGGCCTCCTCCCTCCTCTTCAAAACCAGCAATGATGGGTGACTTTCTTCTTCCTCCCACCACTTTGACCCTGCTTCCGTTGTCACATTTCTTCTCCATTCCCTCCTTCTGCCAGCCTCTCCCCCTTTTAAGGACTTTTGTGATTATGTTGGAACCATCCAGGTAATCCCTAATCCCGGATAGTCTCCTTAGCTTAAGGTGAGTTTATTAGCAAACTTAGTTTCATCTGCAACTTTAAATTCCCCTTTGCCATTTAAGGTAAAATACTCATAGGTTCCAGGGCCTAGAATGTGGCCATCTTTAGGGAGGTTGTTACTCTGCCTATCACAGACCCTTAATACTTGAGTGTGTGTTTCTTAAATTCAAGGACACTGTAGGGTGGCTTGGTCGATTAAACATCCGATATTAGATCGGGTCCTGATCTCAGTCAGGGTGGTGATATTGATCCTGGCCACAGGATACCCTCACCCTCTCCCTCTGCCCCTTCCCGCCCCCACCCCTCTCTAAAAAAAAAAAAATGCAAGGATGCTCATAGTACAACCATCACAATCAGAAAATTAACTTTGACCCAGTGTCACCATCTAATCCTCAGATCCTATTCAGATGTTGTCAGTTGTCCTAGTAATGTCCTTTATAGGTCCAGGATCCAGCCTAGGATCGTGTGTTACGTTTAGTTGTCTCTTTAACTCTTGATCTCCTTCAAGTGTGGAACAGTTTTTTAGTCTTTCCCTATCTTTCATGACATTAACATTTTTAAAGTGTTCCCGTTCACGTTTGCCTGGCGTTTTCCTGTGATTTATGCATTTTTGGCAGGAATAGCTCTGAAGTGATGCTGTGGTCTTCTCAGTGCATGGGGGTGCGGGGGGTAGGGATGGGGGTGCGGGGGTAGGGATGGGGGTGCGGGGGGTGGGGATGGGGGTGCGGGGGATGGGGATGGGGGTGTGGGGGTGGGGATGGGGGCTACATGTGATGATTGATCCATTACTGGAGATGTTGACTTTTATCTAGTTACAGTGTGTCTGCTTAGGTTTCTCCATTTATAAAGTTCATGAGTACAAATACTGTGTTTATAATCGCTAATTATTTTGTGGTGAGACTTCCTCCCGTCTCCGGTCTATTGATACTTACCGTCAGCATTTATTAGTTATTACTAGGAATCCGTTATTACTGTGGTGGTTGCCAGATTGTACTTTTTCTAATTCCATCATACCTAGTAGATTTATTTATAAGTAAATTAATAAATAAATAGGCTAAAGCTTGCTTTCTTTATCAGTACAGATTTAAGGATTCCTAAAAGGAAAAACTCATGTCTCCTCTACTCTTAGGACACCAACTAAAGGAAAAACAGCACTGTTTCCTCTCTGCTTTCAGCACTTCTGACATCAGATGTGTGGAGGTTTTTCCCACACCAGCCAGTTTCCCAACTCCCTGGATACCAGTTGGGTGTGGAGTAGTTCATTTATGCCACATATTATTGGGAGTTAGTGCAGACCCCACAGGTCAGGGGCTCAGTCCTACAAGACTGTCCCCCACTCCAGATGCCAGTTTGCAAATCCTGTGCTTTTGACTGACCAGCTATAAATCACGGGTTCTTTCTGCCCCCTCCTCATGTCATATGAGTAGATCAGTAATTTGCTAGAGTTGCTCACAACTTGGAAACATTTACTTATGTTCACTAGTTACCTTACAAGGGCTAGTTCACTAGTTACGTTACAGCTGGTGCAGATCAATGGCCAGGTACCCTTGTAGGTGCCTATGTGTCAGGAACAGTTCCCAGCACAGCAGCTTCTGTCCCCGTGGAGTTGGGATACACCACACTCTTGACATGCGGATATCCTTAGCAACCTGGAAACTGAGACTTCTTCACTTTTGGGATTTTTATGGTAGGCAGGACCAGATACTAACTCAATTTCTAGCCCCTTTTCCCTCCCTGGAAAAAGAGGGGGTGGGCCTAAAAGCTGTAATCATGTCTCAGTCTTTCCGGTAACCAACCCCCATCCCGAGTCACCTCATTAAAACAAAGGACACTCTTACCACCCAGGAAGTTCCAAGGGATTTAGGAACTGTGTGTCAGGAATCAGGGTCAAAGACCAAATAGGAGGACAAAAGCTGTTCCAGCACTCCTTTTGTCACTCCGGAGATTATAAGGGTTTTAGGAGCTCAGTGTCAGGAACCAGGAATGGAGACAGTGTATATACGTGTTTCTTATTATTTCACAGTTCCTGTTTTGCCCAAAGGGTTCCATTGTTACTCTCTTTTGTTTTGGCGTCCAAACTGTCCCATACTCAGCCAGTGGGAGCCCTTGAGCATGGTTCCTGTGCAGTCAAGATCTGGGTGCTAGATGTGCTCATTGCTACCAGGCTTTCGTGGTTTCTAGGCCTTTTCAGTAGGGAGAGCTGGGGTGTATGTGTGTGCAGACCCAGAGGCACAGGTACGTGTGAGTGTACACATGGACACAGGTGCATCTGGTGTCCTCGGAAGTAACTTTGATAGCTTCTATGCTGGTGTCAGAGAAAATCCCCTCTCGAGCTGCTCCTCAAGCCCCACTGCCCTCCTCTTGGGTTCTTGCCAGGAGGCTGGCCATGTTTTAACCACCTCCACAAATACCACAACCCTTCAGATTTTTTCCAAGCCAGATTCCAGAAATAATTCTGATTGCAGAAATTGGACATTGTACTAAAACAGAAGGAGCCTAATAAGTGATCTTAATCCTTGCAACTTTATGGTAGAGCTTTTTTTAAGAGAAAAGATTTGGCGGGAGGATTATAATGAGAAGAACTTATATTATTCTGAATCTATATTTAAAGCCCTGGCCTGGGGGGAAGTGGGTGGCTCAGTCGGCTAAGCATCTGCCTTCAGTTCAGGTCATGATCCCAGAGTCCTGGGATCAAGCCCCATGTCGGGCTCCTGAGCAGGGAGCCTACTTCTCCCTCTCCCTCTGCCCTCCCCCTGCTTGTGTGCTCGCTTGGCGCTCTTTCTCTTTCAAATAACTAAACAAAATCTTAAAAAAAAAAAAGCAAAACTTTATTTTAAAATTTAATTACATCATCAACCACATTGGTTTTCAGAATGCTCCTTGGGGCTTTGGATATTCTACTAAGCTTCATGGATAGTTGCTGGAGGCTGGCCAACATGCACATGAAACGGTAGGCCCTGGGCCCCAGGGTAGCCAAAGCAACTTTACTTTGATCTGTTTTACATTTTGCGTTTTTGCATTTCAAGAAAGGTGCTGCTCACACATGCACACAAAGTTCGAAGTCACCTTTGTACCTAATGAGTGAATATCTTCTGCAGTATTTTCATGTGGTTCTCTGCCTATGCTTGTATACCTCTAATATACAAGGAACTCACTACCCCCCTTTTCCAGTTTGGGAACTTCTCTAATTATCAGAAAGACCCTTCTTTCATTGAAGTTGCTGCAACTTACATCTTCTATCCAATGGCTCTGGTTTGACCTTGAATCATTCAAAATAAATCTAAGCACACTGTTTATTGATTTTGAATATCTTTTCATATGCTTATTGGCCATGTGCATATCTTCTTTGGAGAACGGAGTATTCAAATCCTATGTTCATTTTTCTTTTTCTTTTTTTTTTTTATAAACATCTTCACACCAATTTTTTTTTTTAAAGATTTTATTTATTTATTTGACAGACAGAGATCACAGGTAGGCAGAGAGGCAGGCAGAGAGAGGAAGGGAAGCAGGCTCCCTGCTGAGCAGAGAGCCCTATGCGGGGCTCGATCCCAGGACTCTGGGATCATGATCTGAGCCCAAGGCAGAGGCTTTAACCCACTGAGCCACCCAGGTGCCCCCTATGTTCATTTTTCAATTGGGTTGTCTTTTTAAAAATTTTTTTGTTGTGGTAAAACATGCATAGTATAAAACTTGCCATTTTAACTATTTTTAAGTGCACGATTCAGTGGCATTAAACATAGTCACCTTGTACAAACCATCACCACTCCCCATCTCCAGAATCCTTTTATATTCTTAAACTGGAACTCTGTACTCATTAAACAGTAATTCCCATTCTCCTCTGACCCCAACCCCAGCCTCTAACCATTCGATTTTCTCTCTGTATAAATCTGACTACTCTTCGTGCCTCATAAAATGGAATCATACAATGCTTGTCCTTTTGTGCCCGGCTTATTTCACTTGGCACAGAGTCTTCAAGGTTCATCCATATCGTAGACTGTGTCAGACAGAAGTCCGCTCCTTTCTGAGGCTGAGTAAATCCTCTCTTACGTGTGTCGCTACGGTCTGGTTACCCGTTCATCCTCGCGGGGCCATTGTGTTGTTCCCACCTCTCGGCTCTTGGGAATAGCGCTGCAGTGAGCATCCCTGTACGAGTACCTCTTTGAGTTCCTGCTTTCAGTTCTTCTGGGTAGATATCCAGTACCAGAACCGAATTGCTGGATCACATGGTAATTCTTTATTTAATTTTTTGAGGAGCCCTCTCTACTGTTTTCCACAGGAGCAGTGCTGTTTTATGTTCCCATCAGTAGTGCGCAAGCATTCCACTTTCTCTGCCTCCTTATCAACACTTGTCTTTTGTTGTTTTTAATAACAGCCATCCTAAGGGTGTGGAGGGGTATCGCTTTCTAATTTTGATTGTCGTCTCCCTAATGATCGGTGGCACTGAGCCTCTTTTCACACACTAACTGGCCATTTGTGTATCTTCCTTGGAGAAATGCTTTTTACTCTGTCAGTGGTATTTTTTTTTTAAGATTTTATTTATTTATTTGAGAGACAGAGATCACAAGTAGGCAGAGAGGCAGGCAGAGAGAGAGGAGGAAGCAGGCTCCCTGTTGAGCAGAGAGCCCAATGCGGGGTCAGTGCGGGGCTCGAACCCAGGACCTGGGATCATGACCTGAGCCAAAGGCAGAGGTTTAACCCACTGAGCCACCAAGGCGCCCCAAAATTAGTACATTTCAAATCATTTATTTGTTGATTGCTCCCAGTGTGCTTGATAATCTTTTAGGAGTTGGAAATACAAAGATGAGTAAGATCTTACCTGAGTTCAAAGGGGTCTCATTGTGTCCTGAGAAAAACTTTTCCTGAAGGAAGATTTTAGTGGCTCTTAGTGATTCTCTTTTCTATAAGTGAATTAAAACAATCTTGATTTTCTGTCCTAGACTCTTAACTTATGTTCTACCAGGAAATAGTGGGAACGATCTGCGTTTGCTCTGTGATGTCTAGGCCTCAGCTATAAAACACAAAGGCTGGGGGCGCCTGGGTGGCTCAGTCGTTAAGCGACTGCCTTTGGCTCAGGTCATAATCCCTCAGTCCTGGGATCAAGCCCTGCATCGGGCTCCCTGCTTGGCGGGAAGCCTGCTTTTCCCTCTCTCACTCCCTGTGCTTGTGTTCTCTCTCTCACTGTGTCTCTCTCTCTGTCAAATAAATAAATAAAAATCTTTAAAAAATAAAAAAACCCACCAACGCTGGGGCTGAATTAATATGAAGATCCATTTACTCACATGACTTGGCTTCATTCTGGCTGTTAGGGGTGCCATCCTTTAATCCCCGCCTGAGCCTTCCTACCCGAGCTCTCCACACGGAGCTGTTTGGGCTTCTCACAGCCTGTGAGGGTGTGATTTGGAAGTCACGCAGTGTCACTTCTGCTACCTTCTCTTTCTTGAAGCCATCAGTCCTGACGTTCTGCCCAGGTTCATGGGGCTCAGCACTTAACGTGCCTGCTAAGGAGTGACAAGACTCTAGAAGGCCATGCGGGACTGGATCTGGTACTGTGGTTGTTCAGGAAATAAAATCTCCTTTACCTACTCAGCACCCAGCTGACCCAGGCTGTGGCTGTAACCATTTTTTGAAAATTAAGGTCACGTTTGACTCGAGCAGTTTCTTGTCTCACCCCCATTTTTCTGCTTCGGTATTTCTGAATATCCAGAGCTGTGCACACGCGTCATCTGGTAGACCTTCCAGTCATGGGATTTCATTTGCTGGCCGTGAGCCCTAAGTCCATTTGGAATGCTAAGCCGTGTCTTACAATTTCCCCACCTCTGTTTCTTTCAGTTCTCTCAAATCAATATTTGTTCTTTTTCAGTCTGATAATCATTCTCTTTGACAAATAAAATAGTTGAGCAATCTGCTTTGTACTCTGTCATCTATTAACATAAAATTGTCCATCCCGGTTAGGAGGCTTGCTTTCCCTGAATACAATTTTAAAAGCCCCTTTTTGTTGTCCTTGACATTTTTGCAAGCCTCAGCTCATTCTGGGTTTTAGTCTCCTGATTTATCTAACCAAATTCTGTCCTTGTTCTCTGCTTGTCCTTTGTTATGTGGCTCTTCTTCCACCTTTTATATTTATCCTGTTAAGTCTGAGTTAAGCAGAGTGGTGTCTAGCCAGTTTTTTGGGATTTCTTTAGCCATTACTCCTTTCTTACTGTGACCATTTTCATTACATAGTTAGAATTTCTTTCCGAGATTTTTTTCAGCCTACTTGAGTAGCTTCCTGTTAGAGTTGTGAAAATATGGTCTGATTATGTTCAGCATTTCCTCTCTAATTGGAGTTTCCAGGATCAATGTTAACTTTATCCAAAGACTCCCTTTCTTTCCATTTCACTAAACAGTCCTCTCGAGCATGAGAACTAGGTCCAGAATATAGCAGTGTTAATTGTCCTTCTACGGAAATGCTCTGGCAAATTAATGATTCAGAACATGATTTGATGACAAAGTATTTCAAAACGACGATGGATTAAGAAATGTTTACTAAATCCAGGAAAACTGGATTTAAAAATTTGGGATAGTAAGTTTATTAGGGAATAAATGACCTGAGCCAAAGGCAGAGGCTCAACCCACTGAGCCACCCAGGTGTCCCATATTTTCCTTTTTATAATTGCCTTTGTGTATTTCTTTGCAGCTGGTCTCTTCCCATGGCGATGTCCATTTGCCACCGTGGTACTGGCGTGGCCTTGAGTGCAGGTATGTACATGGGTACTTATGCACACATGCATAAGTGGGCACGTGTGCGCGCGCACACACACACACACTTCGAAGAACTTTGCTGTTTCCGTGGCTCTTGGTGCAGCCTCCTCTACAAATCAGCAACTTGATTTAGAGAAAAGGATGAGTCCTTTTAAGCTTATTGTTCATTCCTTTAACAATTCATTCTGGGTTCCCACGGTGCTCAGGTTCTATTCTTAGCCAGTATTTTGGTCTCAAACTCACAACCCTGAGATTAAGAGTCGCATGGTCTTCCGAGTGATCCCGCTGGGTGCCCCTACTTAGCCAGTTTTTAAATCACCCTAGCACATCCTGATGTTGTACTTATTGAAGTCACAGAGAGCAGAGCTAGAAATGTCATAGAAATGGGCTGGCCGGCTAAACATTGACCAGACACGGTCTGAGATTGGTCATCAACCTCATTCTTCCGGAAAGTCAGTTTTAGCACCCATTCTTTGTCACTTAGAATTAATCAGACCCCAAAAGATGAAGTCAGTCTCCAGTCTCACAAAATCTTAGTTTCCAGCCAAGAATGTCTATTTATTTCCTTACACACGATGACTTGTATGCTGGTCTCCGTGCGTCCAGTTCAGGTATTGACGTCTGTTACAGGTAGGAGGTATGCGGGTCATCGTCAGGTTTTGGGATCTGATGCGCCTTTCCACAATAGAAAGACACTTTCCAAGAGGGTCAGCTATATTTAAAATTTTTCCCTGGCTTGTCCTGGAGTCATGGACATATTTCTGTTTTCTCTGTTATTCTTCAGGGCCTTCCTGGGCTCCTGTAGACTCTTTTTACTGAAGTGGTCATCAGCAGGACTGGGGGCTCAAGTGGAGGGACCCTGTATTCAGGGAGCTGCTGCTGAGACCCCGGCAGAAGTGATCGAACACTGCGCCTGTGCCATTCACACTCAGATTTGCTTTGTTAATTGTCAAGTAGGGTAGGAGCGCCTACCTAAGACCTGATGTTGTCACTGCTATGTTGTCATCCCTTCGGTTGGTGAAGGGAACCCAGGTGGAAGGATGATTGATGTTGCCTGGGAATCTGTAGTTTCTGGTTTTCAGCACGCCAGGACTGAAGTGATACGATACGTTTCAAGATGAGGCTCTTCTAGCGGGAAGTACATAGTCGCCCTCTTTCTGCTTGTCCAGGATCTTCTCATTGTGAGTCTGATGACCCAGGCTTACTTGGTGGTACCCGTGAGCATGTTTAATCCTAAAAGTCATTGGAAGAACACGAGTAGTTTATTAGGCTTCAGCTCCCCCCACCTTTTTCTTTTTTAAGATTTTATTTCGTTATTTGAGAGAGAGAGGGAATGGAGCAGGGAGCCCGACATGGGATTCAGTCCTGGGACTCCGGGATCAGGACCTGAGCCGAAGGCAGATGCTTAATGGACTGAGCCATCCAGGCGCCGCAGATTGCCTTTTCATGCCCGTATATTTATTACCATTGAAGGAGAAAGGGGATAGCGGCTCTCTCGTAGACTATAATGACAAGTATTACTTCATCAAACATAGCTAAAGTTGATATTTTTTTCACGAATGTGCTTAATAATCACACATGTTTTCTATTTTTACCCCCTTGAATGATCTTGTGTTCATCAGTGTGTTACTTGTTTTTTCCCTAACCTTGACCCCTAATCCTGTAATGGAACATAGTGGCTGTTGTTCACATGTGGTAGTAGCTCTCATGTTTCCCTCAAATGCTAAAGGGCCATTCAGAACTGGATGGGAACCGGGTTTTGCTAGATGGATGTCACGGCAGCGCCCTGCACCTCGGCTCATTCCTCACGAACTGAGCACATTAATAAGGCCTATACCGGAATTGTTGGAATTTCAGGAAAGTATACTTTGGATGATGACTTATGAGAACAGGGGTGAGAAGCCCGATAAATTGAACAGCAACAAGTCTCTTAGAAGATGATGTGCACTGGACCAAATGATCAGAAGAATTAGATCATTTGGCCTGAAATGAAGTCAGTCCCAGCAAATGTAATCTTTGCATTCTTGTGGCTCTCCTCCAATCTCTTCTTGATGTAACAGTAGGAAAAACAAAAACCTTATGAAAATAAATTGAATCATGTCATGCTTAGAATCATCCTATTACCGTATTTGCCTTTTGCACTTAGATTAAAATTCACATCTCCCCAGAGCCAGAAAGTGTGCTGCCTGATTGGGCCTCGTCGAGCTCATCTCTGCCGGGCCTCCCCTTACTCTGCTCTGCCACCCTGGTCTTTGAATTCCTTTGAACGAGCAAAACTCTTTCTCACCTAGAGCCACTGCGTGTTCTATTCCCTCAGTCTGAAATGTCTGCCCCTATCCTTTGCCGTGGTGTGGTTAGTTCCTTCTCATCCTTTAGATCGAACTGAATTGCCCACTTTGACAGTACTTTGCTTACCGCCATCTCTGAAGGAGTTTCTCGTTCTAGTTCTTTTGTCCATTTTCTGTTTTCACAGCAGTGTTCCTTCATAGTTCTTACTGCATTGCTGGTTTCTTGGGAGCTTTTATTGCATATTTATAATTAGTTCATTTGTTTATAAATCTGTCTCTTTTATGAGCCTGCAAACTCTTCAGAGAGGAGGGACTATGTCTTTTTTACCATTCGTATCCTCTAGCGAGCACTCAGTAGGTGCTTGGGTCTCTCTTTACTAAATGAATATACCCATCTCAGTCATTTTGCTCATGGCGGTTATTTCAGAGCTGTTCATTCTTCCTGCTTTCTAATTAGTTTCCTGCTACGCTTTAGAAGTTAGACAGTGATAGTAGGATCCCCTACCCTCGAAGGCAGAGGAGTCCAAGGAGAAAGACAAATAAACATTTATGATGTACTATGGTAACCTTTTTTGAAGATCTCTTTACTTATTTTAGAGAGGGAGAGAGAGCACAGTGCGGAAGGGCAGAGGGAGAGGGATAAGAGATCTTTTTTTTTTTTTTTTTAAAGATTTTATTTATTTATTTGACAGAGATCACAAGTAGGCAGAGAGAGAGGGGGAAGCAGGCTCCCTGCTGAGCAGAGAGCCCGATGCAGGGCTCGAATCCCAGGACCCTGGGATCATGACCTGAGCTGAAGGCAGAGGCTTTAACCCACTGAGCCACCCAGGTGCCCCGAGGGATAAGAATCTTAAGCAGACTCTGCGCTAAGCATGGAGCCCACGTGGGGCTGGCTGTGGGGCTTGATCCCATGACCCTGAGATCATGACCTGAGCCAAAATCAAGAGTTGGATGCTCAAGCGCCTGCACTACGCAGGCAGCCCTGTGAGAACTTTTTAATAGAGATGTGGGATCCCTGAGGAGAGACCATCCCTGAAGGAGTTGGAGAGCTTGAAAGAAGGATGAGTAGGAGAGTTCACGAAGAGGAGGTAGAGGACACAGTCAACGGAGAAACTACCTCGTGCAAAGGCCTAGGGCTTGGGAAGCACCCAGAGTCACTGGATGGTGATGACAGGGTCTGGCTATGGGAACAGTGGCAGAAGGAAGGGCTGGAAAGTGTGCCAAACAGTAAAGGACTTTGCCCCACAGAGAAGTTGGAACTTAATCCTGTTGACCGTTGGAAGTCATAAAAGGTTCCTGTTCTCAGGGCGCCTGGCTGGCTAAGTTCGTAGAGCACATGACTCTTGATCTTGGGGTCATGGGTTCAAACCCCACACTGGGCATAGAGCTGACATTAAAACAGACAAACAGAAGCTTCCTATTCTCGTTTGCTGCAGCAGTGGAACAAGCTGCCAGGACAAATCCACGGCAAGGTGTTCTCCGGCCGAGAGACTCTGCGGCCGGTAGATAAACTCTAAAAAGCGTGTTGAGCCAAAAAGTTTGATGACAGTAGTTTGACTTTAGAGTAGAGTTTAGTGAAAAAGAACTTTATAGGGGCACCTGGGTGGTTCCGTTGGTTAAGCATCTGACTCTTGACTTTGGCTCAAGTCACCGTCTCAGAGTTGTGAGAGCGAGCCCCACATCAGGCTCTGTGCTGGGTGTGGAGTCTGCTTAAGATTCTCTCTCTCCCCCTCAGCCCCTCCCCCCTCTAAAAAAAGGAAAAAGAACTTTATGAACAGTCCTTTAGGGGTGCCTGGGTGGCTCAGTGGGTTAAACCTCTGCCTTTGGCTCAGGTCATGATCTCAGGGTCCTGGGATCAAGCCCCTCATTGGGCTCTCTGCTCAGCGGGGAGCCTGCTTCCTCCTCTCTCGCTTGTGATCTCTCTCTACTTGTGATCTCTCTCTCTCTCTCTCTGTCAAATAAGTAAATAAAATCTTTAAAAAAAAAAAAAAAAGAACAGTCCTTTAAAACATGGAAAGAGATGGCCAGTAACGTTCTTCTTTACTTGGGAGCTGTAGGGATTAAAATACTCGTGATTTTACCTGGTGACCAATGGTGTAATAGTCTAGATAAAACCCGGTGACCACCTTGAGAACAGCAGGGGGCTGAGCTGCACTGAGTGAAGCTCGGGGGTGGGGGCAGTGACCAAGATGTGCCATCATACAGCAGTAAAAACAGAGTTTAGAAAAAGCACAGGTGTATGCTAATGGAAGGTCTTTTAGAGGAATGCAGCTATAAATGAAGTATACAGTGATCTCAAGTGGGTATAAGGATGGTCCTGAATGTTTTGGATGGTTGTAAAAAATAGGTCAGTTTAGAGAATCAGCCCTTCAGTGAGAGATGGCCCGGATGCATAGCCAGACCTGCTCAGGCAGTCAGCTGCTTTTCTAGAAAAGCCACAGGCCTTACAGATTTATAAAGGAACTAATGGAACTCCAGAATGACTGCTTTTTCTTCTGGGCTTGTCATGAGTTGGGACATTAGTCGCTGCTTCTCAGATGTGTTAGAAATCCTGGTCATTGAGGCAATGGAGAGAAAGTAACAAACTTTGGAGTGAGGCAGGTCTGGGTTCAGTTCCCACTAGGTCACTAAGCAGCTAAGCAGCTGCTAGATTCCCACTTCCTTTTCTGCTTGTAATAATGCCTAGTTAGGACTGTGAGAGCGACACACTAGATCTAAAGTTCTGGCTACAAATCTGAGCCCTTCCTCAGGTTTGCTGATTTGCTAGACTAGCTCACCAGAGCTCATGACAACACTTGACTCACATTTACTGATTTTGTAAATGAAGGCTGGAACTCAGGACAGCCAAATGCAAGAGAAATGTAGGGCAAGGTAGAGGGGGGACAGGGGGGCTGTCTGTGGAGCTTCCATGCCGTTTCTGGTGTTAAGTAACACCCAAATGCAGCTGAGTAAATACGAAGATCTAATTGGTCTTATTTCTTGTTCGGAATGGGCAGCAGCCCATCTAGCGAGGAGGGGGATGCTTTGCTGAGCTAAACAGAAGAAGTTTTTGAAGATAGAGAGAAGGCTTAAGGACAACAACAAAAAACAGGGGCACCAGGCAGCTCAGTCATGCAGCTCTTAATCTTGGGGTTGTGAGTTCAAGGCCCATGTTGGATGTAGTGATTAAAATCTTTTAAAAAAGAAAGAGGGAAGAAAAGAAGGAAAGAAAGGAATTTATTAGCAAGGAATGCATTGTTTAGGCAGCTCTGTCCAAAGGGGAGTGGAAGGTATATGTCAGGACATGACCTAGTGTTGAGCAGGAAGTCCGTGTTGACCGGTTAAAGGTTACACTCCTGCAGAGCTGAAACTGCAGTTAGGTGAGGCATTAAGTTAGGTTTGCTGATGTGGCCTAGGTGTCACCAGGTTAGGCCTCTGGTTTCTTTTAACACCACCCTGTCGGCACCTTGGTATGTTCAACACTCGAGAGCTGTCCAAACCCTGTCGTTAGAGGGTTTTAGGGAGGTTTCCTCATCTAGGCACATTGCTTAAATCATTGACGCACTGACGGTTAGCCAGATCACTGGCCGCTAGCCGGTATCTGGGGAGTGGGGACGAGGAGGAGGAGCTGGGGACGAAAGTTCCAGCCCTCAGTCATGCCTTGGTCTCTCTGGCAACAGGCCCCATCCTGAAGCCATCCAGAGGGCCCCAGCCTCCAGTCATCCCAATAGCATACCAAGGACACCCCTGATCACTCTAGAGGTTCTGTAGGTTTCAGGATCTGTGTGCCAGGAGCTGGAGAAAAAGACCAAATACATATTTCTTACCATATCACATTGTTGAACAAGGAATACCAATCAGTTAATTCAATCAAAAGTGACCAAAGCTTTCCTCATTACAAGTGAAAAATACCTGAGAGAAAACCAAATATGCAATTTCCTAAACTCTGCTCTGATGTCTAGGATATGGGGAAGCAGTTAGTACAACCTCTTACAGCCTCAGCGCCCAAGCAGGGTCCCTCCAACAGCTAAACAGTGTAAATGGGGACACAGAGCCACTGAAGCTGTCCCATCGAATTACCAAGACAAATCAAATGGTGCTTTCACCCGGCTGCCAGCACGGGCTCCAGCCTCCCCACAGACGAGTGCTGTGTATGCAGCACGGGTAGGGTGTTGGGAAGTCCTGTGGCCGCTTCCGGGAGCCGCCATAGCTCTGACACTTCTTCCCAGCAAACCCCTGCAGATGTCACTGCAAGTGACGATGAAAACGTGAAAGAGCCTCGGAGGGGCTTTCCAAGTGGTGATTAAAACTCGGGGTGACGGCGCCCGATTGCTCTCTTAGCTGAAGTGTCCTCACACTAATCTCATCGTGTTAAGTCGTGCCTGTGGCTGCCCTGCAGTCTGGGGGCCGGGGTGGGACGTTCCTGCCCTGAGAGGAAGAAAACAGTTCTGAGACACATTTTCTCCTCTGGGGACCGTCAGTCTTGCCAAGCCGTGTCATCTTGGTAATGCGAGGACAGAACTGTCACACTTTTGAAGCAGGAGAGGCTGAGAATGAGCTTTTCAACTGCAAATGATCGGACATGTTCTGGGTGTTACAGAATTAAATATTCCAGGCATTATGTAAATCGTAATCGCCACCGGGCCTGTATCAGGAACTTCATCTCTAGTACTTAATTCTCACGGTCCGACCGAGGCGTTGATAATAAGCAGAAGAGGAAGTGAGGAGACAGGAGCTGAGCTCACATGGCCTTTCCCCAGACGTGGCGCGCCCACCACCTTCCACACCGCCTCGGCGAGCAGGAGAGTCCCGGCGCAGACATACCACAGCACAGCTGAGCATCGCTGACTAGTGGCCCATCTCATGAAAAGCTCAGAAGAACAAAACAGCCACTTCGGAGTTCCACGGTTTCCTTTATAAGTCTGTATGGAAGCCTCGAGCTTTTCCAGAAGAGAAGCTGACTGCCTGAGCCGCAGGCTGGCCTGTGCGTTCGCGTGAGCTCTCACCAAAGGGCCGAGTCCTCAGCCCGGCCCATGTGGAACAGGAAATGATGTGGCGGATCCAGTCCGACGCTCAGGGTCGGGTGTGTTGTTCTGTATCCAATGGTGTATACATCTCATGAGTAAATAATTGTGGTTATTTAAGAGTGAATTTAAAAAATTTTTTCCATTATATGGATGATTTTTTTTTCCCCAGTGGCAACTCAGTTGTTAGGACATAAATACTTGAGTTGCTTGAATCGAATTACTTAAGAAACAAAACTGCCAGGTGTTTCTTCTGGCTTAGGGGTACCCTGAGAAAAAAAATAACTGAAAACACAGAGGCACCAAACTAGCCGAACTGAGCTAGTTTGAGATTTGGGAAAAAGAGGACCTGAGAGGATTCCAGGATCTTTGGCAGTCTGGACAGATAGGAGGTTAGGGGGCCCCTCCACTGTTCTTTGAATTTCAGGGCACCCGCAGCTCCGAAACTTCAAGAGCCACACGAGGGCCTTAGCTGACCAGACAGACTTCGCGCCGATCTGCCCCTGACGTCACAGCAGTCAGACCGCTGAGTCCCAGGGAAGGCTGTTCATAGCAACACCAACCCCTAGAAGACAGACTGGTAGACTGGTAGGACTGCCTCGTCTTAGAATAACACACCCACTCTTTAGGATAACCTTCCAGAGTTAAAACTGGTAGAAATCCCAGGATGTGACCAGCAGCGTCTTCAGCTTTTGATTCTATGAATGTTAAGGAATTTCGTCAATTAGTTAAATCCAAAAGCAAACCACTATCTCAAAAATAAATCAGATATGCTCGACACCTTGCCACTACACCCGTTTTTTCAAGAGACTCAACAATTTTGAGTCAGAAGTTTATAGGTGCTTACAACAAAAGTGTGGTGTTCGTGGAAAGAATCTGAGTTTGTGTGTTCAAATCCCAGCCCACTCACTTAATGCTCAGTAAACTCAGATACGCTTCTTAATGTTTCTGAACCTCGTTTGTTCTGTTGTTTGTGAACAAAATTAGCTGCTACTAATTTTTCAGATTGTTAAGAAGATTAAATAATTATGTAAAATTTAAGTACATGGGGGCTTTAGCAATAAACATTTGAAATAGGTGTTATTTTCTATTTTTGATGGGTTGGGTACTTCAGAATATAAAATGACAGTGTCTCTGGATGTATATGAAATGGTTGGCTCGGAGCAGCGGCATTACGGGTACTTCTCTAAACCATACATTTCTGTAATGCCTAGTTCTTTGCAGTGTTTTTGTAACCAGAAAAGATAAATGTCTCTGGGAGGTCAAGGAGATCTGGGGATCATTACACAAGTTCCAGGCCAGATGTAATTAGGAGAGAGACCGTACTGGCTGGCTGCCTCTGTTCTTTCCAAAAAAGCCCTACCAACACTTCTGACCCCAAATGCCTGTTTTTCCCATTAACAGCTCTTTCAGCTCTCCAGACACCAGCTGGCCCCCTCCAGTGCGGCGCTGATGCTCACGGCTCAGAGTTAGTACGGACCCCGCAGGACCCCGCAGGCTGAGGGCGAGGCCCGGCGAGATGGGCCCCCTGCAGTCTCAGTCCCAGGTCCCACGTGGCCAGCTGTGCTTCTTGACCCAGTAGTGTTGAGAACCCGCTTTGTGTTGCTCTCCGTGTGCAGTGCCAGGCTTCCAGCGATGAGGAGCCTTGCCCCCCCCTCCCCGGTTGCCCCAGGCACACTTCAGACTTCACTCATCGCTTACATGCAGGGAACTCTTAGATCTGGGTCTTTAAGCCAGAGCCCAGCTAGCTTTAGGCCCTCAGCCAGCTGCTTACTGCGTATCCTAACGTGCTGTTCCCGGGGGACCTCCAGCCTAGCAGAGCTCTCAGCTGATGGACATCAGTCCCCGGGCTATGTCCTCATACGAAAACTGAAACTACAGCAGCCTGCATTTCCTTCGCTCGCTGTGCGGCTTCTGGGCATTATCTAGTCAGTAGCCCCTGCGAACCACCATCCTTGACTTAACCTCATTTACCCCACGTCCCCACATTTTGCCACATTTTCCATTCTTTATTCTCCCTGTCACTGTCAGGTCGAGCCATCATTTTCATCCACACCATCCTAATCCAACTTCCCGCTTCCCCTGACCCTTCATCCACGCGCTGTTGCTACCAAGTTGACCTTTTCATAGGGTGTATCTGTCCGTATCACTGTCTAGTCTGAAGCTGGTAAGGATTTATCTGTCCCGTTAGGAATGGCAGTATTTGACCCAAGTAACCATCCCCTCCTGAGGCCACGGCAGGTCACTGCTTCCATATAGGATACAGACTATGAATCCTTCCCACTATAACACCTTTAAAAAAAATTTCAGGTATACAGTATATTGATTTGACAACTGTATTCGTTACTGAGGGCTCAGGATAAGTGAAGTCACCACATGTCACCATACAGTGGCATTACAGTGTGACCAACTGTGTTCCCTGTGCTGTACTTTTCATCTCTGTGATTTGCTTATTTCATAACTGAAAGTTCGTGCATCTTAATCCCGTTTTTGTATTTCTGCTTTGCCCCCCCGCCAGCAACCATGAGCTTGTTCTCCGTGTTTGAGAGCCCACTTACTTGTTTAGTTTCTTAGAGTCCACATGTAAGGGAAATCATTCGGTATTTATCCTTTTCTTTTTTTTTTTTTTTAAGATTTTATTTATTTTTGAGAGACAATACCAGCAAAGGTGTTGTGGGGGGAGGGGCAGAGGGAGATGCAGACCCCGCACTGGGCAGGGAACCTTCTGTGGGAGTCAGTCCCAGGACCCTGGAATCGACCTGAGCGGAAGGCAGATGCTTAACCCACTGAGCCACCCAGGCGCCCGGCATTCGTCTTTTTCTAGCTGACGTACTTCACATAGCATAACACCCGCTCGGCCCATCTGTGTTCTCGCAGGTGGCCGGATCTCACTCTTAGCCAGAGTGATACTCTGACGTGTACGTCTGCCACATCCTTGTCCATCCACCTGCTGATGGACACGTGGGCTGCTTCCATGTCTTCTGTTGTAAATAATGTTGCCAGAAACATAGGGGATTAGTGCTTTTGTTGTTTCTTTGTGTTTGTTTGTTTTTTGTAATCTCTACACCCAGCGTGGGGCTTGAACTCGCAACCCTGAGATCAAGAGTCCTGCTCCTCCAGTTGACTCAGGCAGGCGCCCCGAATTAGTATTTTTGTTTTCTTTCGGTAAATATCCGGTAGTGGAACTAACTGGATCCTATGGTATTTCTGTTTTTAATTTTTTGAGGAACCTCCATACTGTTTCCCACAGTGTTTGCACCCATTTACATTCCCGTCACCGGTGTACAAGGGTCAGAATTTTTCTTCACATTCTTGACAGCACTTGGTATTTCTTCTCTCTTTTTTTTTTTTAAATATTTTATTTATTTATTTGACAGACAGAGATCACAAATAGACAAAGAGGCCCCCGGAGAGAGGGCGGGAGGGGTGGGGAAGCAGGCTCCCTGCTGAGCAGAGAGCCCGATGTGGGGCTCGATGTGGGGCTCAATCCCAGGACCCTGGGATCATGACCTGAGCCGAAGGCAGAGGCTTTAACCCACGGAGCCACGCAGGTACCCCTATTTCTTCTCTTTTTGATACTAGCCATCCTGACTGGTGTGAGATTGATACTAGTGGTTTTGAGTTGCATTTCCCTGGTGATTGGTGAAACTGTGTATCTTTCCATGTATGTGCTGGCTGTCTGTATGGCTTACTGGAACACTAGGTAGGCATTATTAATTTATATGGGTTGGGACTGAGATGAACTGTGTTTGGCCCCAGGGTGAAATCTATCATCCTTGACTGGCAGGATCAAGTTTAAACTCCGCAGTCTAGCATATGAGGCCCACTTCGATGTATCCTGCCACCCCACTTCTCTGCCCCCTCATCTCTTTTCTCAGAACTTGGTGTAAGCACACCTCTGAGAAAAAGCTTTCCAGGACCCTCTCCCCCTCCTGCCAGGTGGGTTTTGATGGTTGTGTGGGTCCCCGAGCGCCCCATGCACACAGAGGCCTTTGTCACAGTGCTAGTGCCCTCCTGCACCTTACCTTGGGCTGTGGGCTGATTTACTTGTGTCTCCCCCACTAAACCATAAGCTCCTTTTTTGTTTTAAAGATTTTATTTATTTATTTGAGAGAGAGAGAGCACGAGATAGGGGAGGGTCAGAGGGAGAAGAGCCTGATGCGGGGTTCGATTCTGGGTCTCCGGGATCGTGACCTGAGCCAAAGGCAGACGCTTAACCCACTGAGCCATCCAGGCGCCCCTAATTCTATTAACGCTTTGAGAAACTGCCCAGTTGTTTTCCAGAGTGGCTGTAGCATTTTACCTTCCTGCCAGCAAGGAGTGTGATCCCAGTTACTCTACATCCTTGCCAACACTTGTTATTATCTGTCTTTCTATATTTATATGTTATTAAAATAAATCAGACATATTCAAGGGGCATCTGGGTGGCTCGGTTGGTTAAGCGTCGGACTTGATTTTGGCTCAGGTCGTGAGATTGAGCCCGGCCCTTGGGCTCCATGCTAGGCTTAAGATTTTCTTTCTTCTTTTCCCTCTGCCTCACCCACTTGCTGGCCAGCTCGCTCAGTCTCTCTCTAAGAAAAAAAATTAAACGCATTTGGTATTTGTATAAACGCGTATGTCTTATATACATGCACATAATTTTGTATTTAGGTATAACGTCCTAGTAGGTGTGAAGTAGCTTCTCTTCATGGTTTGTTTGTTTGTCCGTTGGAAAGATTTTATTTACTTATTTGAGAGAGAGGGAGAGTACAGAGGGACAGGGAGAGGGAGAAGCAGATTCCCCGCTGAGCAGAGAGCCCGATACGGGACTCGATCCCAAGACCCCGGGATCATGACCTGAGCCAAAGGCAGACGCTCAACCCACGGAGTCCCCAGGCGCTCTTTCTTCGTGGTTTGGATTCGCATTTCCCTAATGGCTAGTGGTGTCGAGCATCTGTTCACGTACTTGCTGGCCACTTATTTATCTGTGTTTGGAGAGAGACCTGTCCAGGTCCTTCGTGTTCGGTTGGGTTGTCTTTTCATCACTGAGTTGTAAGAGTCCTTAGTACATTCTGGGTACAGGTCCTTTATGGACATATGATCTGCAAATATTTTCTCTCCTTGTGTTGTGTTTTTAGGGTTTTTTCCTAGCTTGAGCATAGTTGGCGCACAGCGTCCCGTCGTTTCGGGTGTGCGACGTCCTGGCTGAGCTATGCGTTGTGCTGTGCTCAGCACAGTCGCCGCTGCCGTCTGTCCCCATGCTCGCGCCTACGCTGCCATTGACAGCGTTCCCTGCGCTGTGCCTGGTACTCATCTTTTCACGTTCTTAGTGGCATTGTTTGCAGCACAAAAAGTTTTAATGTCGGTAAAGTCCAATTTCTTCTTTTGTCATGATGGTTTCGGCCCCAAAACTAAGAAGCCGATGCCTAATCTCGGGTCGCGAAGATGGACTCCTGTGGTTTCTCCTCAGCATTTTAGTGATCAGCTGTTACGTTTAGGTATTTGATCCATTTTGCGTTACATTGTGTGTGTGTGTGTGTGTGTGTGTGTGGTGTAGAGATTTAAAATTCTTTCTCAGTCTTTACCTTGGGCTGAGTAGACTGATCGTACTTTTTCTAACGAGTTCAAATGTAAGTTACAGTCAGAAGGTGACTTCTGCGGCGGCAGGTGGAGTCTTTGTAGAGAGGAACGCTGAAAGGAGGGATGTTTCGATAACCTCTGCGGCAGGTTCAAGAGATTAGGGTCAGGACCCAAGCACCTACCTCCCGCTGCAGACGTGAACATGAGTTTCCATCTTCCCCATTTCACAATGGGGTCAGAATCGTATGGGGCCCCAGGGCCTGACAGAGAACCCAGTTCTTTGTGTCACAGTAGTGCTAGCTGCTGGACAGCTATAATGCCCTTACTTGGTTCTCTCCTCAGGTGTCTCTCTCTTTGGCTTGTCGGCCCTGTTGATCCCTGGCAACTTTGAGTCTCATTTGGAGCTTGTGAAGTCCCTGTCTCTGGGGCCATCTCTGATCTACACGGCCAAGTTTGCACTTGTCTTCCCTCTCATGTATCACACCTGGAATGGGATCCGACACTTGGTAAGTTAATGGTTGGTTTATGCATCTTCTGGGTGAGGGGAGTGTAGGGGAGTGTAGGAGTCTCCTGCGTTGCCTGGGCTCAGTGCCACCCCCTGAAGTTCGTTGTCTGGACCTCTCCTTAGGGGTTCCAGGGGAGAGCTCAGCTGGACCTGCGCACACACCGTGGCAGCCCTGCCGGAGATCCCGCCGAGCTCTGGGTGTTGGCCTGAGAGGCACTTGTGGGGTCTCGGTGTGAATGCTTCCATTTTTATGAGGCGTGTTGCTGAGAGAGGCCCCTGAAGCCAGGCCGTCCCTCTGACACAGAAGGCAGGCTTACTAGATAATTAATTAATTGGTACCTACCATGTGTCAGGTTCCTTTCTAGACCCTGGGTTTTCAGTTCTGAGCTAGATGGTTGCTCCTTTCAGTCTGTCATTCCTACCAGCCCAGGGTGACAGGTCCAGTTGGACTCAGATTACTAATTTAATTATTAATTCTAATGTTAACTTAGTTACCTTGACTTTGGATTGCGTGAACTGGATTTGGTTTTTGTTGAGCTCATGGAGAGAATGGGGCCAACTCTAACAGAAACTAGGTACCTAGGATCCCAGATTTTAATACTGGGGTTAGGAATCTTTTTATGGCCTGAAAACTGTCCGTGCTGCCTCCTACATGACTTTTCTCCTCTCTCTCTTTTTTAAAAATTTTTGTTACTGTTTCTTAAATTTATTGATTTGAGAGAGAGCGAGAGCGCATGCACATGTACTCAGGACATGTGTGAGCCAGGGAGGAGCGGAGGGAGAGGGCCACGCAGACTGCTGAGCGCGGAGCCCAACATGGGGCTCCATCCCAAGACCCTGAGATTCTTACCCAAGCTGAAACCAAGAGTTGGACACTTAACCCACTGAGCCACCCAGGAGCCCCTCCTTCTCTCTCTCTCTCTCTCTTTTTAAGATTTTATTTATTCATTAGAGCATGCACACACACGAGAGAGAGAGACAGAAAGAGTGGGAAAAGGGAAAGGGGGAGAGGGAGAGGCAGACTCCCCACTGAGCAGGGAGCCCGATGCGGGACTCGATCTGAGGACCCTGGGATCATGACCTGAGCTAAAGGCAGAGACTTAACGAACTGAGGCACCCAGACGCCCCCTCCTTCTCTTTTATAAAGGAATTAAAGCTGAATCATGCCTGCCCCAGGTCAGAGATCAGACCCTCTCCAGCATTTTAAGAGTTCATGTTTTGTGATCTCTCTACCCTTCTTCTTGCTTTGTTTCCCAGGAAGACGGTAAAGATTCCATTTTTTCTTTTTCTTTTCTTTTTTTAAAGATTTCTTATTTATTGATTTGACAGAGAGAGATCACAAGTAGGCAGAGAGGCAGCAGAGAGAGAGGGGGAAGCAGGCTCCCCGTGAGCAGAGAGCCCGATGCAGGGCTTGATCCCAGGACCCTGAGATCATGACCTGAGCCGAAGACTGAGGCTTAACCCACTGAGCCACCCAGGCGCCCCGATTGCATTCTTTCTTATCTTCCACTGCCTTCCTAACCTGAGCCATCTGTCAGATGGGTACTCTTGCCTTAATCAGACCTTTATAATTTCCACATCAGAGTCTAGAGACCAGCACTTTGTGAATTTCAGTCTGGTCCAGTAGTTCAATGCAATCGGAAAAGTGAGAGACTAAATGACCTGTTTAATTAAGTGTATCTATCACCTCTGCCCCGGGGCAGTGTTCAGTTTGATTCACAGTGACTTCACTTCCCTCCGGAGGGGATAGAGAAGGAGAGCATTTCCATTAATGACTTCTTATTCCACAGAACAAATCTCCCTAATGAAAAGCAGCTGATCAGCTTCCTCTGGTCACATCCGGCTCTAGCGGGCTTGCCTGGCCACATATTTGCTTTTGTCTCAGTATGTGGGGAGGGAAAGGGAAGAGGTTTTGTAAAATCTCAGGGCTCAGTCAAGGTTTTTCTGCCCCGGTTCTTCCCCTAATGGTAATCTTTGAGAGAAGTGAGGAGCCTAAAGCCTTTTCTTAAACCCTTAAATCTGCTTTTGTTTTTTCTTGTAGCAAGTACTGGCTCTGGGTGTGGGACAGGACTTGATCTGCGCTCCCTGACGGACAGCCCTACTTGCTCTCAGAGCTTCATGGTTGCCCTCCCAGAAGATCCCGTGGGGAGAGGGGAGTGGAACTGATAGGAGTGGGAAGGGACAGGGCCTCTGGCATTCTAGAGAGTATATCCCCCACTCCCCGGCATCGCCAGCCAGTAGGACTCGGGGTTTTTTTGGTAAAGCACCACGCCTGTATAAGCAAGACAGCTCTATGTGGCATCTGCTTGACTCCTAATCTGATCTAGGTGTGGAGGCTTGATTCTCCACCCGCACCCCCTCCCCGCCCCCACCCCGGGCTCTCTCTGACTTTCTTCTTAAGTACTCCTCATTCGGTTTAACATTCACAGTGTGGGCGTTTGTGTTGCCCTGGGGCAGTCAAGTGTGGGAAGTGTAGCCCCTAAAAATTCTACCTTTGCCCTAGGGGAGCTTTTAGGGACGTGGAGTATAATAGGAGTATAATGCATTAGTATCCCTGTGTGACAGGAGAGGCTCCATCAGTGTTTTTAAAACCCTGGTTTTTGATGGAGTGGGTAGAAAATTGAGTGGGTTGTTGCCAACAAAACCAGAAATTTAGGGGGTCCTGGCTGACTCAGTCGGTGGAGAGCGCAACTTGACCTTGAGGTCAAGGGTTGAAGCCCCACACTGGGCATAGAGCTTACTTTATAAAAACAAACAAACAAAAAAACCACCAGAAATGTAATAGCAGACAGTATATAGAATGCAGCACATGTAGTAATGGTAAATATTGCTTATTCTTTCATGAACTTTTGCTGTGAATACACTGGCAAACAAAATTAAGAAATAGTGTTCTTGATCCCTGTGGGTTTTTTTAGGAATTCCTAGGTCCGTGACTGGACGTTACTTCTCAAAGGCCGGGGCGGGGGTGGGGGTTCTCTGATGGTCTGCATCTAAGAAACCGTGACTCTTCCTACGTTCCTGTCCTCGAGCTTCACCGTGTGTGTTAATCAGTTGTTTCAAAAGCCTCGCAGTAAAATGTCCACTAGATTTATTCAGCATGGAACTTTTCTCCCCCATGCAATACCTTTTCGCATTCTGAGGAAATAGTTTGTGGAGAAACAATTTGGGAAACACTGATTTGGTTTTGTTGTCATGAGGGAACGTTTAACCTCTTTAGTCTGGAAGCTTTTGTATATGCGGCCTGTATTTTGTACCTAGGCCTTTTCTATCACTGGGACAACTGGGTGGTAGGTTCCAGACGTAGGGTTTTGAGAAACATGGGGCCCAGGAGAAGTGCTTTTGCCTAGAACCGTGCCGGGGGAGTTGCCTGTTCTTGAGATGGAACCACTTCTCGGAAAGGAGAATACCCAGGGCCCTGATTGCTGAAATTCTTTCTCCTTTTTTTCCCCCCTCTCTTCTTTTTTGTGCAGGTCTGGGACCTAGGGAAAGGCCTGAAGATTGCCCAGCTGTACCAGTCCGGAGTGGCTGTCTTGGTTCTTACTGTGTTGACCTCTGCAGGGCTGGCCGCCATGTGAAGAGCCAAAGTTCCCAGCATTGTCTTCCCCTAAATGATTCACTGACCTGCCTTCCTGTTTGTCACTCTCATCTCCAGCCAAGACAAAGTTCTCCTGATTTATTTAGACCCTCTGTGCTTGCACATCCCCTTGGAGCTCAGTGGCGGTAGAGTACCTCCTAGAAGCAGAGCAGTGGGAGAGGGTCCAGTTTCCTCCCTTGTTGCTAAAGATGGAATGACTCAAAACTTCCCTTTTCCTGCCCCCAGCTTGCAGCCTACTCTGGGCCTGGAAGCCGTCATTCTCTCTCCATGTTGGGCCTTGATTTGTGCTGACAGCTCCTTCTTCCCAAGACAGTGGAAACAATGCCAGCTCTGTGGCCTCTGCCATGGGGACTGGGAGTGGGGCTTTGGGTGCCACTGCCTGTGGGTTGCTGGCTTAAAGGACAGTTCTGTTCATTGGTCAGAGCCCGGGGTCTTAAGCACCCACACAGTGTGACTGAAAGAAGAGGAGTGGGGGTAGGGGGCAGTCAGCCTGTCCCAGCTCACGGGAGGTAAAGAGGGTCGGTTGACTCTTAAAGCAGGTGCTTTGGGGAAAAGATATATAGCTTTTAATGCAAAAGGAAGGTCCAGAAAATTACAATGAACATATTAAGGGTTATCTTTGCCCCCTGCATTTCTGGAAAAACAAGCCTCTTTTCTAATCCAAATTCATGTGACATCTGTTTCCGAAACTGAATTAAAATACTCATTTTGTCTTTGACTCTCCTTGAAATCTAGAAAACCAAGAGAATGGCGTTTGGGGGAGAGCCAATTTCCTCCCTCTCCCTCTGGTCTCAGGCATTTGCATCCCCCAATCTGACCTTTCTGAGGAGGGAAACAGCTTGTCCTGAGGCTGACCACTGGAACCGTGTTTAGGGACTCGAATGCAAGTAGCCAGAGACGGAAGAGCATGAGAAGCCGCAGAGAGGAAGGAGCGAGAGAGAGGAGGTTAAGCCTGTGGAAGCTTTGCATTATCGCGGCCTCCGGAGTCCCACTGAGAACTGTTCATAAACCTCAGGGGCCAGTTCAGCAAATGGTCCAGTAAGGGAGCCAGAGGACCAGTGGAGGTGGCAGCAAAGGGATGATGAGCGAAGTACGTAGAGTGGGAGAGAACAGAGAGCGGAGATAAGAGAGGAGGGGTCACTGAAGACCTGCCCAAATTCGTAATTTCACGGGAAAACTCACTGCCTTTAAAATCCGTGTGGGCCGGCCGTCTGGGTCTCTGACTCCTTCGGCAGGAGTGTGGTTTGATAGTCTTTGGAAACTCAGGGGTAGCAGACCTATCTTTCTGAGTTGTTGGCCAACCGGTTAGAGCTGCGGGTTGGAGAGGAGGAACAGTGACCGTAATTGGGGGCAGTTGGACAGGAAGATGTCGCTGAAGCGAAGACAGCGGGGACCTCCCGCCCCAGCAGTCTTCCTCCTGGCTCCCAAGTAGTCGTCTGCTTCACGTGATGATCACTTACCCCTTCTTGCTGGAGGAGCCCTGGGAAGCCTTTGTAGCCTTCCTCCAGCTTAAACCCTACGTCTTCTGTAGTTGACCTTGGAGTGGGAGACAAGCGTTCATGAGGGAACACTCTGGCCTTAGAGCTGGGGAGGGTTTGGCAAGGGCATAACACTGAGCAGCCAGCACCAGGAAGACCGCAGAATAGGAGAATGTAAGCAGGTGTTGGAAGCTGGGAAGTGCATAGGGAACATCGTACCTTTTTTGGGTGGCTCCTTACCATGTGTTGGGGTGCTTGGGACTGGGGTACAGTGGTCCTCATGTTTGTTATTCTGCCCTAAATTTCTACTACCATCTTTCTCTGTTTTTTCTTCTCTGACTTCCAGTCACTTCTATAGATCTTTTATCAAACTATGTATATCCTTTTGCTTGAGTTTTACTTCTATAACTCTGTCTAGTTTGTCTTCCCCGTGTGTTCTGTCATCAGATGTGAAGTCGTAGACAACGAGAGTGTCTTCTACTCTGGCTTCCCTTCCCTTTTCTTCCCCTGTCTTCTCCAGACATGCATGTGGGTGTTCTACTAAACAATCATATTTCGGACTTAGAAGTTTTTAGTTGTGCATGCTTAGGATGAAAAATGAGGGGCTGGGGGTAAGAGGCTGGTTCTTTGAGGTTTCTTTTGCTGCAATTTGGACCAACTTCCTCTTGGTCACTTTTGGAGGAGAGCTGACTTAGTCCTTGTAAAAATGTGTTCTGCCTCAAGCCACTGCCATGTTCTTTTCCCTGCTCTATTTCCCCCAACCCGCCTTCTAGTCGTGGGGTACAAGAAGCAGCCATAACAGAAGGAAAAAACATCCAAGTCAGTAATAGATTCAATAGATGATGTTTATTTTCTAAGTTTGCCTTTATTCCCACCCTATAATTTCCCTGTTCTGCGTCCCTCACTGGGGGTCTCGCTTACATCACTCAGACAGGTTTTCTCAGTGTGGTCCCTGGGTGCCTCTGGAGTTCCAGGTTTGCATTTCTGGACTGCAGCTGGATTAGGACCTGCCGGGTGTTCTAGCACACATGGACATCCTGGTGGGCTCTTGAGAGAGTTGGCTGGGCTTTGGGGACCTGGAGTGTGACCCGCAGAGGGGTGTGAGCTTTGGGGTCGGTCTGGGGAATTGAGATTTACATCTGGGGAGCCAGGAATTATGGTCGGACTTGGGGCTTGTTGTACAGTCTTCGTGAGTTTCCCGAGTTTCCTCTGATTGTCTGGATCATGAGGCTGCCGGGCAGAATGGAACAGAGAGTCATGTTTCTGGTCAGGCCTAGGTCATTCCCAGTCCATCTTAGAATTCTCACTGTCTTCCTCCCCATAGGATAGACAAAAGGTCAGATCAGATCATTTTGCACTGTGGGGGAAAATGTCCTTAGCGCCTCTTGTTAAGAATCAGAAGAGTTAGGGACCAGGTAGGAGAAGACTGAGTTGGTTAGAGGTTCCCCCTGCTGGGTGGTGATGGTATAACAAGAGGGATTTTTGAGATTAAAAAGAAATGCAGATAATAGGATTTGAGCTTAGGTGGGAGGAAGAGCTACCTTGCCCAAGATTTCAGGACGCAGCCCATTGGAGGCCTTGAGCAAATCCGGATTTTTCTGTATCCATCTGGTGAGGGAGGCAGCACCAGCAACCGTCCGGGAGGTCAGGGTCACCCGAGCAGGGGGTATCTTCAGAGGCATTTGCCAGGTGCCCATAAAAGATCCCCAAGGGCTTGCCTGAAAGGAAGAAGACGAGGTTCTTCAACAGGATTTTCCCAGGACTGCTGACCTGTTGGCAGGTCTGTTGTCTTCCTTCCCCCCCTTCCCCCCTGGGATGTGTGGTAGTGAAATCAGACTGAAAGCACAGTCTCCCAGTCTCCCCACTCGTCCTTTACCCCCTTTCTCACTTAGGTTACCCAGATTTTTTCACCATATTAACTCTGTTGGCTTAACTTAAGTCTAGCAGAGTACTCACTGTGTTAAGTATCACATGAACGTGTTCGTTCATCAGTTTAAGGCATTCTCTTGTGCTCGATAAACTGGCTGCAAGTTTGGGGACAGTCATGTTGCAATGGGAATTAGATTGAACTTTAATTTCCAGATAGCAGCCATGCTAGACTGTAAACCTCCCATGTTGGCTACTCTGGTTCTGTGCCCCAGTTCTTTACCTTCCTCAGGAGGAACGGGGATCAGTATCTCACCTTGGAGCGGGGCACTGAAGGCAACAGATGACCACGATCATTGGCAATAATCTGAGTGTAGCCTTCATGGGAGGAAATTCTCTGGGGTAGAAGCGAGGAGAGAAGTGCTTGTGAAAATGGAATGGAAAAGAAAGAGAAGGTATCCGAGGGGCTCGAGTTAAGGGCTGGGGGAGGGGAGAGGCTATGGGAATTTAGAGATGGCTAAAGGAATTAGGTGCCAGTGAATTCCAGATGACGTGGTGGAAAGGATCAGCAACTGGCCCTGTGGGGGCTCTACACACGCAATACCTCCTTCGTTGGCTTGGCGGGAGACCAGTTCCGCAGATACTTGGGTGAGAAAGCTTTTTCATACTGTGGAGAGAAAGATGAGAATCTCCGTGAAGCTCAAAGGCCCTGTCCCTGGGAAATGATGACGAGGCCCAGTTCTTTAGAGTTGATGACCAGAGACCTAAACAGCCAAGCTAGGCTTAACTCCTACAGAAGGTGTAAATTTTTGGTCTAAGTGTGTGTTTTTCAACATGGCGCCACTAGCCACATGGGGCTATTGGACACTTGAAATAAGACTAGTCCCGTTAGACCAGGGAGTGCTTTTTAATTTCAGAGAGTTAGTACAAAAAAGAAGAGAATGTAAGCATTGTATTATAACTTTTTAAATATTGACTAAACATTGAAATATTTTAGACTTACCGGGTTAAATATATTATTAAAGTTAATTTTATTTTTTAGTTTTTTTCATATAGTTACTAGAAATTTTTAAATTACATTGGTGACTCGCATTAGCTTTTTATTGGGCAGCCCTGATCTAAACCAAGGATGGGCAAATGTGGTCCATGAGCCCAGTCCATCCTCCTATCTGTCTTGGGTTGACCTGAGAAAGCAAAGAATTGTTTTTATAGATGGATACTTGCAATTGATTTGATTAAAGGGAACAGTAGCTTTGCATCCCAAAGAAGTGTTTTCTCATCCCAAAAGAATTCTATTTTTTCATTTAGTATTACAAAAAATTAGTTAATTTTGTCAAGAATTTAATGGAAAAATGTTTTCTCTTGCTATTTTAAGTACTATATAACATCTCTGATTTTGCCACGTGGCCCTAAAACATTGAAAATATTTATCCTTTGACCCTTTACAGAAAAAACCCTGCCGACCTCTTGTTTAGATCCTACAAACTTAACCCCGAGATGCCTTTTGCTTGTGCATGGGGCCTCTCTACCCTGAGTAGCTAAAGCGGTGAAAAATACCATCTCACCCCACTTTCAGTTACTCATTCAATAATCAGAAAGAATCCTCTGGGAGGGTCAGTCCAAAGGCAAAATTAAACATTAGAGATGGAAAAAGAACTTACCTGGTTGGCACTGTAGTTAGTGGCCATGATCCTGCCACTTTTTGCTGTTTACCCTTGTTGCCTGGCAACGGCGGAAGGCGGACCTTTCAGGACTGCGGGCCCTTCTACTTGGTATTCACTTTCTTGGATGACACTGCCCCAAACTCTCCCTGGAAATTCAGGTTTGGTTTCATTTTAGAACGTCCAGAGGCAAAGTGTGGAAAGTGTGGCGTGGAAAGCACCAGATTTGGAGAATTAAGTGGTGGTGCCAGGACACAAAGCTAAAACGGCATTATGGTATCCATTTCCTGGGTTGTCAGAATTAATGAGAAAGTGAAACTGCTGTGTGAGTTGTAAGTCTATAACATGAGATGTGAAGATGAAAGGAAAAAAGTAAGTTGTTCAAAGAAATCATTGACAACGGGCGCCTGGGTGGCTCAGTGGGTTAAGCCTCTGCCTTCTGCTCAGGTCATGATCTCAGGGTTCTGGGATCGAGTCCCGCATCGGGCTTTCTGCTCAGCAGGGAGCCTGCATCCTCCTCTCTCTCTCTGCCTACCTCTCTGCCTACTTGTGATCTCTCTCTGTCAAATAAACAAATAAAATCTTAAAAAAAAAAAAAAAGAAAAAAATCATTGACAACCAAGAGAGCATTCTAGGGGACAGTTGTCAGTCCCTCTCCCTCCCTTTCCCCCTCCAGTCATCCCAACTAACACACCAAGTGTAAGAGCACCCCCCCACCTGGAGAGTTGGAAGTCAAACAGCCCTTGTTCTCTAGGAGGGAAGAGCTGGAGAACATCAGGTCTGGAAAGAGGACTTGTGTGTGTTCCCTGTGGTTCTCAACGTTCTAGAGTCATAACCTTCAGAACCAAGGACTTTGCTCTAGGACATCCACTGTGTCCTCAAAGCCAGTGAGAGTCAAACAACCAGCCTTTCTTTTGGGACTTCTATCTTCAGTTGGTATGCTTTTCCAATAGAGTTGTAAGATTATCTGATGACTACACTCTTTTTCAAAAAAATCAACTAGTTTTTGTTTAATGGAAGAAGTAAAGTATGTGGGGGGAATTTTCCATTTTTACAGCAGGATGTTTAATGCCGAGCAAATCTCCATCTGCCTTCAACTCCCAGTCTCGATCTTCAGAGAGAATTGCTGCTACTCTCATGATAGTAACTACTTTTACTATTCTCTTGTGTCCGAGTGCATTCTAACACCGCTAGTGGCAGGATACCCACATTGTCCTGTGATTGCCCTTTTAAACTGTCTTGGGGATGTCTTTTTCATGACAGTATATTATTCCATTCTAGGCCCCAATGTCGTGTATTTATTTGGTCCCATCTGCGTGACCAGTTAGGTTGTTTTCCAGTCTTTTGTTGTTATAGACATTCTTTTTAAGATTTATTTATTTGAGAGGGAGAAAGAGAGCACATGAGCAAGGGGAGGGGCAGAGGAAGAGAGAGCGGGGAAGCAGACTTCTCACTGAGCGGGGAGCTCATCACCGGGCTTGGTCTCCCGAAACTGCAGTCATGACCTGAGCTGAAACCAGTTTGGACATTTAACCAACGGAGCCATCCAGGTGCCCCTGTTATAGACATTCTTGCAATGAAAAGCTGTATATATATGTATCTCTTTATGAATATATAGATATAGATAGGTATATAATTTTATGAACATGTGATTGATAGGATGCATTTCTAAAAGCGAGTTGCAAAGGCAGATGGCTTGTGCATTTAGAATGTGAGTTGCCAAAGACATTGTGCCAGCTTGTACAAGTTCTGACCATGAGGGCCCAGTCCTCTCTTTCCAACATGACTACTCATGCTTTTATTGTTTTTGTCAACCTGATAAGAATGAATATAGTTGCCATATGCCAGCCACGGTTCTGATTGCTTTTTATGACATTTTCTCATTTGGTTCCTATAACCACCCCAGCCAAGGAAGCTGGGGCATACACAGTAAGGAGTAGAGCCAGGATATAACCCCAAGTATTCTGACTCTAGAGCCCTCAATTTTTGTTTAAGATTTTATTTATTTATTTGACATAGAGAGAGCAGAAGCAGGGGGAGTGGGAGAGGGGGAAACAGGCTCCCCACTGAGCAGGGAGCCTGATGCAGGACTCGATCCCAGGACACTGGAACCATGACCCAGCTTAAGGCAGACGCTCAACCAACTGAGCCACCCAAGCACCCTCAAGCCTTCAATTTTAACCATTATACTATATTGTCTCTTATGTTGGAAGTAAAACATGGTGTAGCATTGTTTTAAATTTGCATTTCCTCAATTTTATGATTTTTTGCACATGTTTATGAGCCTTTTAATTTCTTTTATTTATTTTTTTTCCTAAAAATAACCTTGTGTATCTTTTGCCACTTGCTGTTGGGCTGTTGATCATTTTTACTAATCTGTTTAAAGTCATTATATATTCAGAAATTAGTCCTTTTGTCAAATATGTTGCAAACATTTTCTGCCAGTGTGTCTGTCATTTAATTTGTTTGTAGCCACCTTTTTCCCCCCCACCATGGACATGTTTTTAATATTTATATAGTCAAATTTACTGCTCTTTTTTTTTTTTTTTAAGATTTTATTCATTTGACAGACACAGCGAGATAGAGAATACAAGCCAGAAGAGTGGTAGAGGGAGAAGCAAGCTTCCCTCTGGGCTGGGATCCTGAGGCAGGGCTCGATCCCCGGACACTGGGATCATGACCTGAGCTGAAGGCAGACGCTTAACGGCTGAGCCACCCAGGCGCCCCCAATGCTCTTTCTTTCTATGCTTCTGGATCTTATGCTTTAAATAGCTTTTTGTGAATTCCAGTGTTTAAAAAGATAATTTTCGCATAGTTGTTTTTATTTTTAAATTTTTGTTCCTCCTAGAATTTATTTTGGTGACTACACTAAGATCAGGCTCCAGATGCCTGACGGTTTGTCTCGGCATCATGCATGGAAAAAACTGTCTTCTCCCCTCTGATTTGAAATGCCACCTTTAATGTATTCCTTAATTTACTCAGGTCTGTTTCTGGATCCTCTAACCTATTGTTCTTTGGGGAGAGGTGCCCATTTTAGGTTATCTGTCTTGCTAAAATCCAATTCTGGCTTGGTCCTGTGTGAGTTCTCTAGTTAGAATTTCACAAAGAGTAGGAAATTGTAAACAATGACAGGCAATTTCAAGCTTCTAATAAAATTGTGCGGAAGTTTAGTTTTTCTTCAGATTGACTTGTTGCCTTCAGGCACAGGTGATGGTCTTTCGTTGGACCAGATTTAACTCTTTCAAAGTTGGAAGGCCTCGTAAAGGTCCCATTCACAAAATATGCCTCAAGATACTCTCATTGTTGGCCTGAGTTCTCAGATGCCAGAAATTAGACCTCGGGAAATCTTGTATTTGGATTGTGACCATCTGCATTGAGTTAACAAGTGTACTTTGTTATCTATAGGTAACAGATAAATTGTACCTAATGGAGGGCAACCGCCCATGTGAACTCTGGAGTCAGACTGCCTGGCTTAAATTCTAGCTCTTCTGGAAGTGTGTGACCTTGGACAAGTGACTTATCTTTCTCATCTCAGTTCCTTTAGGGCATGAAGTAGGTGTAGGCTTAGTTTTGAGCGGTAAACTTTTGTGACATTGCCAGGAGGGCACCGAGGCATAGTGAGTGCTCAGTACTTTTGGCATCCCTGCTGGCTCAAGACTGCCCAGTAAAAAGAGGTAGCTATGCAGTTTACCTTAAAAAGAAAAGGGGGAAATTTATTTATAAAGTTATAGGAGATTTATAGCAGAGTCCAAAAGTAAAAAGCATGGTTGGGCCTTACAGGGTATGAGAATGTGAAAGGTAGAACATGTTCAGGAAGAGAGATTTTTTTTCTATCTGTTTTTTACCAGAGTGCTTTATTCTTACTTCTGCGCAAGCCAGCCAGCATCTTCAGGCCAATTGGGCTTGTATCTTTCCTGCAATCGGAGTCTTAACTAATGTAATAGGAGAGAAAAAGAGGGTGGAAAAGAATGCTGGTCAGTTTCAGTGGAGAGAGACCAGAGATGATAAAGATTTCCTGCCTTTGCTTTGAACCAGCGGGTGTTTTTTTAAGAAAATAAGTAATAACTTTCCCACAACCAGTTAGCAGTTTTTGTGTAGTTTTCCAAAGGTTGTGTACCTATACAAGAAATATAAATGATAAATAGAAACATGTATTTTATTAATCGCTGTTACGTTTTACACAACAATGGTAAGTAGGATACCATACTACTTACAATAAGATTAAGAGAGGTATTTCGGGGGCGCCTGGGTGGCTCAGTCAGTGGAGTGTGTGACTCTAGATCTCGGGGTTGTGAATTCGGACCCCATGTTGGGTGTAGAGATTACTTAAAAATGAAATGTTAACAAAAGAAAAATACATTTGGAGTACCATTACACAGTAGCGCATAAAGAGCTCTGTTACAGTTGCACAGGAGCGGCGGGCTGATGTGTTACACTTTATCTAATCAGGGTCCTATTGTTGAACATGCGGTTTTGTTGCTGTTACAATAATGCAGAGATGTGTAACTTTGTACAGGTGTTACTTTGCATCTTTGTGAGCATATTTGAGGGATAAATTTACAGAAATGAAATTATACAGTCAAAGGGTATTGCATTTTCCTTAAGATTTTATTTTTAAGTCATCTCTATACCCAGCGTGGGGCTCGGACTTAATACCCTGAGATCGAGAGTCCCACACTCCACGGGCTGAGCCAGCCTGGCGCCCTGCTGATCTTGATAAATAGTGCCCGGTTGCCTTCCAAAGAGGTTACACCCCCTCCAGCCATGTGTCAGATTTTCTGGCAAATTTTGGAGTCCCGATAGAATTGATTAGATCTCTAAATTGCTTTCATCCCATACTCCTTCCTAGATATTAAAGCTAGAGTAACTTCTCCCTCAAAAATGTGCATTGTTAGGGGTACCTGGGTGACTCAGTGGGTTAAGCCTCTGCCTTTGGCTCCGGTCATGATCTCAGGGTCCTGGGATCAAGGCTGCATCAGGCTCTCTCTCTGCTCAGTGGGGAGCCTGCTTCCTGCCCCCATCCCATGACCTCACCTCTCTCTGCCTCCCTCTCTGCCTACTTGTAATCTCTCCCTCTCTGTCAAATAAATAGGTAAAGATCTTAAAAAAAAATGCATTGTTAGATAAACTACCTTATTGGGCGCTTTCTAACTTATAACATCCAAAAGTCAGCAACATGTACTTTTGATGTATTTTTCTTCCCATGGTAATTTTATTTTATTTGTATTTGTTCCCCATGGTAATTTTTGGAACCAGAAATCATTAGTAAGCCCTCATTAGGAAAATTTTGGGCAGCTCATCTATTACAATTTGACCCTTGAATCATTGTCTCTAGTCACACCATCAGCTCCCCAAGGTTTCTTCCAGATAGTTCCAAGATACCCTGCCTGCTACTTCACTGGGGCAGGTGGGAGGGAGTCTTAGACTAGAACCTAGCTAGTACCTAGTTTCCTGGGCTCACAGGATCTTATCCAACCAAGCTACTGGCTCACCTTCGCACTAGCCATGTCCCATGGCTTCTGTATATTCCCTTAGAGTTCGACACTTGGTACGGCTCTGTGCACAGTAAGCAGGGAAGAGATGGCCAGCTGCAGAGACAGAAACTACTTCAAAACTCCTCTATAGATTACGGATTTCTGATTCTATTTTCTTCCCCTCTTTTGGAAACTATTATATCTCCCCCCACACTCCCTAAAAGAAGAATATTATTGATCAGAACCCTTCCTGAGGAATCCAGAGAACACGCTGTGTACGACCAAAATGACTCGAGAGACATCAATATCTCTCACTAGTGGTAAGAACTAAATTTGTTTCCTTGGCTGTAATGGAAACTGTAGCATATGATAGCTGTGTGCTTGGACAACAAGGAGGGTGGCCAGAAAGTCTGAAAACAGATACTGTTACTTTATCGTGTATTGAAACACGATCTCAAGAAACCACGAATATGTATTCTTTTATGTTCCCAGGTTTCTGGCAGCCCTGAAATCTGGTGCAGCTATCAGTGAGGAGAGTTGAGGCAGAGTTTGTGAGAAGCAGTTACTGTTAGGCACAGAGATAACTAGGACTAGAAGGAGTTTGCCTGCGGTTAGGTGCTAGAGGAGAGCAAGAAGAAGGCCGTTAAGAGAGTCCTAGACTGGGGCACCAGGCGGGCTCAGTGGGTGAGACATTTAACTCTTGTCCTAGGGGTCGTGAGTTCAAGCTTCAAGTTGAGTGTAGAGCCCACTTAAAAAAAAAAAAAAAAAGTTATAGAAAGTGCTCAGCAAGACATTAAAGAGAAAGAGATTCCTAGATTGATTTGATGTTTCTCCATATTAAGGGCACACTGCTGTCACAGTCGCCACTGCTGACACCAGATGTGGGGGGTGGGGTGGTCCACAGCAAGCAGTTCTGCGAGTCTACCTGGGCAGCCTACAATTTAACCCCATCCCGACACAGTCCACCTAGAGAGTGCATCAGGTCCCTGAGGTCAAGGGCTCAGTCCTACAAGACCGTCCCCCTCCAGCCACCCCCAGTTCAGGTGCCAGCTGCCAACTCCCAACTATCACCTGGCCTTCTGCCTGATGGCTGTAAGGGAGGGGTTCTCAAGAGCCCCTCCTTGAGTTTAATTAATTTGCCAGAATGGCTCGCAGAACTCAGGAAAACTCTTCCGCGTCCTGTTTCCCAGCTCATTATTATAAGAGGATATGATTAAGGATACCGTGGGAAGAGAGGCTTCGGGCAGGGGTGTGGGCAGGGGTGTGGAGCTTCCATGTCCTCCCCAGGCACACCCTTCACCCCTGATCTCCACGTACCCACCCATCTGGAAGCCCCCCAAACCCTGCACTATTGAGATTCTTAGGGAGCCCTCCTCACCTAGGCATGGTCAGTCACTAACCCCATTTCCAGCCCCTCCTCCCTCTCTGGAGAATGGGAGGGGGCCGAAAATTCCAGGCTTCTAATCAGGTCTCTTTCTGGTGCCCAGCCCCCAGGTTCCTCCCCAGCAGGAGCAACCCCAGAGTTGCCTCAGAACAAAAGACACTCCTGTTACCCAGGAGATTCCAAGGGATTTAGGAGCTCTGTGTAAGAAACTAGGGTCAGAGACCAAACATCAGAGCAAAAGATCCTCCTAGCGCTCTAATCACTTAAGAAACTAAGAGGGTTTTAGGAGCTCTGCCAGGAACAGGGCTGGAAGGGGCAAAGACCATTATAGATATTTTCTATCTTCTCACGTGGCCACATGGACAATAGCCAAAAAGAGAGAACTTATGTACTGTATAAAAGTTTTAGGATAAAGTTAACCATTAGAACAAAAATACAAACTCCTCCCAAATACCAGAAGCTATGTTAAAAAATGGACATGAGGGGAGAGGAGTAAGCAAATGAAATAGATCATATGGTGAAAGACTTAAATATATAAAAATATAACATAGGGGTGCCTGGGTGGCTCAGTTGGTTAAGCATCTGACTTTGGTTCAGGTCACAATCTCTTGAGGTGCTGGGATCAGCCCCATGTCAGGCTCCTGCTCATTATGGAGTCCGCTTGTCCCTCTCCCTCTGCCCCTACCCTGGGTCATGCTCGCTCTCCCTCTCTCTCTTTCTCTCAAATAAATAAGATCTTTAAGAAAAAAAAAATATATATATATATATACACACATATATATAAAAAACAGGCAGATCAGAGGTCAAACATATTGATCACATCAATAAATTTATTAAGGAGTCTACCATGTGCCTGTTAAAGAAAATGATCTGACAAAGCAAAACCCAGCAGCGTGCCATGCAAATGAAACACCTGAAATGAGGAGACTCGGGAAGGCTAACGATAAATGACTGAAACAAAAATGGACCAGAGGTTTTTGTTGTTGTTTCTGGTTTTTTTAACTGAAGCAGGGACCGCAATTGTCGTTATCCAAGAAAGGAGAATTCGGACTAAAACGTTTAACGAGGTAAACGTCTACTGCAATTTGAAAAAAGAAGAGAGAATTACGTTTAATACAGGAAGAAAGAAAAGCAGACCAGTAACGGGGGACTGTACTAGATCTCTCAGATCTAGAACAATGAAGTGATCACGAAATAGCAAGGGCATAGAAACTCAGATAGCATAATAAACAAGATAGATTTAATGTGTCTTAAACTCTGAAACTTGATAATAGAGAATATGCTTTTTTCCCCCAAATGCATTTTTTTAAAGATTTTATTTATTTGACAGATGGAGATCACAAGTAGGCCGAGAGGCAGGCAGAGAGAGTGGGGCAAGCAGGCTCCCCACTAAGCAGAGAGCCCGATGTGGGGCTCCATCCCAGGACCCTGGGATCATGACATGAGCCAAAGGCAGAGGCTTTAGCCCACTGAGCCACTCAGGCGCCCCCAAATGCATTTTTTAAAAGATTTTATTTATTATTTATTTGAGGGACAGACAGAGATAGTGAGAGAGCACAAGCAGGGAGGAGAGAGACAAACAGCCCGACATGGGACTCGATCTGAGGACCCTGGGATCATGACACAAGCCAAAGACAGACTCTTAACTGACTGAGCCACCCAGGGACCCCCCAAACGCATTTTAAAGCATTCACAACACATTCGCATCTTCGACCTCAAAGAAAATTTCAGTAAATTCCAAGGGAAAAAAATAATAAAACAAACAGTATTCTAGGGCCACAATGTAATATAAGTAGGTATTAAAATACAACAACAAACAAAAAAGACTCTTCTAACAGGAAATGTAAAAAAAAAATGCTGCTAAACCACTCTTGGGTCAAAGGGGAAACGCAACACAAGTTGTAGAATTTTTTTGGAAATAGTAATGATGGGGGCACCTGGGTGGCTCAGTTGGTTAAGCAACTGCCTTCAGCTCAGGTCATGGTTCCAGAGTCCTGGGATTGGGTCCCACATCAGGCTCCCAGCTCCATGGGGAGTCTGCTTCTCCCTCTGACCTCCCCTCTCATGCTCTCTCTCACTCTGTCTCTCTCTCTCTCAAAATAAATAAATAAAAATCTTAAAAAAAAAGTAATGATGGGGGCGCCTGGGTGGCTCAGTTGGTTAAGCGCCTGCCTTGGGCTCAGGCCATGATCCCAGGGTTCTGGGATCAAATCCCACATCGGGCTCCTTGCTTAGCAAGAAGCCTGCTTTTCCCTCCTCTCCCTCTGCCTGCCTCTCTGCCTCCTCGTGCTCTTTCTCTCTGTCTAATAGATAAATAAAATCTTAAAAAAAAAAAACCACAACAAAACTCATTCATTAAAAAAAGAAGGAAAAATAGTAATAATGAAAACCAGAATCTATGAGAAATAGTTAAAATAACTATCAGAAATATTTATGATATCAAATACCTATATAAATTAAAGTAAAAACGAATGAATAAACATTACAACATTGACAGCAGAAGGAAGGAATAAGTAAAAAGAAAGGCAAAGATTAACAGTCTGTAAACAACCACAACAAGAAGTAACACTAAAGTCCCAGACAGTCTGTTTGAAAAAATAAAGTTACCTTCTTAGCTAAACTACTCAGGAAAAGCGGGGGAGGACGCCTGGGTGGCGCAGTCTTTGGGCGGCTCCAGTCATGATCCTGGGGTCCTGGGATCGAGCCCCACTCGAGGGTCCCTGCTCTGCGGGAAGCCTGCTTCTCCCCCATCCCTCCTGCTTGTTTTCCTTCTCTTGCTGTCTCTCTCTGTCAAATAAATCAAGAAAATCTTAAAAAAAAAAAAAAAAAGGTGGGGGAGACAGTACAAATACATGAAATTAGAAATGAAGAGACATAGGAGAGGAAATTTTAAAAATATTCTGTGTAAGTATATTTAAAAATCTACATTATGTGGATAATTTTGTAGAAAAATTTAACACAATTGACCCCTGTGGAGACAAAAAGTCTAAACAGACCACTTAACATAAACAAATTAAACTAGAGTTCCTACAAAACAAAACAGGCTCAGACAGTTTCACTAGGGGATCCTATCAAACTTTACAAAATAAAACCTTCTTAAGTCACTCTAGAGCGTAGAGAAAGAAGGAAAACTCCCAAATTCATGTCATGAAGGGAGTTACGAATTCCCAAACCTGAATTTTGGAACCATGACAAAGATTATAATAAAAAAGAACAAGGTAGGTCATTTCACTTATTGATATCGATGCAAAAATCTTTTTTAAAAAAAGATTTTATTTATTTATTGGACACAGAGAGAGCACAAGCTGGGGGAGACAGAGGGAGAGGGAGAAGCAAGCTCCTTGCTGAACAGGAGCCAGATGCAGGACTTCATCCCAGGACCCTGGGATCATGACCTGAGCCGAAGGCAGCCGCCTAACTGTCTGAGACACCCAGGCGCCTGCAAAAATCTTTTCTAAAAATTTTTATTTATTTAAGTAATATCTACACCTAACATGGGGCTTGATCTCACAACCTCAAGATCAAGAGTCACATACTCTTTGGACAGAGCCCGCCAGGCTCCCCCATGCAAAAATCTTACACAAAACATTAGCAAGCAGAATCCAACAGCATATTAAAAAAATATTCATCGTGACCAAGTGGCCGATAACTCTGTGAATGCAAGAATGGACAGTCAGATTAGGAAATCCGTTAAAATCTATCATATTAATTGAGCCAAAGTGAAACAAAATGTATGATTATCTCCATAGATGCAAACTGACAGGTTTTAATACATAATAACCACCAAAGGCAAAGTGAAAAGACAACTGGGAAATATGTAAAAAAATACAGACAAGGGCGCCTGGGTGGCTCAGTGGATTAAAGCCTCTGCCTTTGGCTCAGGTCATGATCCCAGGGATCCTGGGATCGAGCCCTGCATCGGGCTCTCTGCTTGGCAGGGAGCCTGCTTCCTCCTCTCTCTGCCTGCCTCTCTGCCTACTTGTGATCTCCATCTGTCAAATAAATAAAATCTTTAAAAAAAAATTACAGACAAGATTACTGATAAAAACTAGAAATACAGAAGAAGAAACCCTAATAACCTTATAGAAAACTGGGCTAGAGATATCATCAGGCAAATCTCGGGGGAAGAAAGAAATTGCTATTTACCATATGAAAATGTACCACATTGCTCATAACTTTTAAAAAATGTGCATTAAGACGACAGGGAGATACATAGCTCAGCCTTGGGATGGGCATGCGTCTGAAATGCTGATCGCACACTCTCTTGGCCGGGCTGTGAGGAAACACACTCCCCATACACTGAGTGCGGAAATGCAAACGGGGACAACCTCCACCATAGATGTGGCAGTAGCTAGCTGGCACAACCAGCAATACCTTTTAATTAAGCAATCCTGATGTAAGAAGTGTTTGGGGTTCGAAGCTGACGGCCAAGAAAGAACTCTTGAGGCGTCTTTGGTGCAAAACAGTGGTTTTATTAAAGCACGTAGACAGGACCGGTGGGCAGAAAGAACAGCGCTGGGTCCGTGAGAGTGGCCTATTCTATATTTTCAAGTTGGGAGGGGTTTAAGGAGAGCCCAAGTCTCTAAGGAATTTTGGCCGCAAGGACGTTGAGGGGGTGAGCTATTGTTGGGAAGAGGCCATTTATTACTGTCTAATAAAACACTGGTCATGAGAACCTTCAGATGTGTATTGAGGGGCTTATGCTTGCAGGAGGGTTGCCAATATGTAGCTTGGGGCATAGGGAAAAAGGCGGTTTCCAAAGGAATTTTTATATGTTAAAGAAGACTTATAAGATCCTAGGGAGTCTGGACGATACTAAGCTATGATTGCCTTTGCGCTTAGCAAAGTATTAACATCCAGGCGGCTGTGTTCTTAAAGGATGTCACTCTGCCTGTTTCAAGGTCTTGGCGATGGGCTGCAAGTAGAAAGAAAATTTTTCTTTTGCCTTTGCTCCCACATCAGTCCCACTTCTGGAAATCTATCTCAGAGATACTCCAGCAAAAATAGGAACAGAAGTACGTGCTATTAAACACAGCATTATTTTAAGAGCGGGCACGTCAGTAAGACTATGGTACTTCCACACAATGGAGTATTATGCAATTGCACGGGTGCCTGGCCGGCTCAGTGCACAGAGCACGCGGCTCTTGATCTTGGGGTCTGGAGTTCAAGCCCCACCTTGGGCTTAGAGCTGATTTAAAAAAAAAAAAAAAAAAAGCAATGAGTTAAAGTGCTACCATGGAATGAATGATCGCCGGGAAGTACCTCACGTGAATAGAGCCAGGGGTAGGACAGGTGCCTGCGAATAGTATGTTCCTGTTTGTCAGGCTTCCTGCTCAGTGGGGAGCCCGCTTCTCCCTCTCCCTCCTCCCCTGCTCCTTCTCTGTCTCTGTCTCTCTCCCAAATAAATCCTTAAAATGTTAAAAAAAAAACCCAAAAAGATGGAAAAATAAACAGTATGATTGGGAAGAGGGAAGAATAAGGTGGAAAGGACGGGGTTAGAAGAGAAACTTGGAATATACCATGTTTTGGAGAGTTGATTTTTAAAACTATGTAAATATTTTAAATAATTATAAATTTAAAAGTGAAAGCAATTCCTAAAATTTAAAAAAAAGCCAAATGAATTCTATTATTTTCAAAACAAAGTTTTTGGTTTTGTTTTTTTTTTTAAGAGTTGGTCACAACACAAAACTAGATAAAAGAGTTAATTAACACCACTGCTTCCCCTCGACCTGAAGGCCCATCTTTTCTTTTCTGAGACGAAGTCTCCCTCTAGCGGAGGCTAGTTGTATAACTAGTCCCCGGAACCCTGCACTACAAAGGAAATTTCTGCTCATTGTCTCCCGCCCCCCTTCTCCTTAAATTACGTGAGTACTAGAGACACCAGCGGGAGAATGGTGTAGACGATTCTGCGCAACGGGAGAGCAAAGAGTCAGGGACAGTCATTTTAATTTTTTTATTTTAAAGATTTTATTTTTTTAACAGAGATCACAAGTAGGCAGAGCAGCAGGCTCCCCACTGAGTGGAGAGCCCTATGCGGGGCTGGATCCCAGGACCCTGAGATCCCAGGCAGAGGCTTCACCCATTGAGCCCCCCAGGCGCCCCCAGATTCAAGTTTTAGAAGGAAGTTGGGAGGATGAGGAACAGGACGGACTGAGAGCCTTGAAGACTTGGGGAAGGAACTTGAGCTTCCTGTGGGTGGAGGATTCCCACCGCCCGGGGCAAGAGAGAGGTGACTAACATGCTGATGTCACCCTGTGCCCACAAGGCATTGCCTTCGGGGGAAGCCCTGACGAAGGGGACAAGGGACAGAGAACAGGGGTTCTCAGGACTCAGCTAAGGTGTGATGGGGATGACTTCCAGGCATCCCTCCCATCCCTCGGGACTCTCCCAGAGCCTCGCTGATGTTGGGGTCGGATGCTGCAGTCAGATGTGTGAAAGCTCGGTCTTCCCCGAGACCGGTCCGGGGAAAAGCCCTGGCACAGCGTCTTCCATGCCTGGTGGGGAGGGCCTCAGCCTGGCCCACTCTGGAAGTGGCCTCTGGGGGAAACGATGGGAGGATCCTTGTGTTCTGGCCACTGTAGGTCTCATCTGACCTTAGCTACTGGAAGCCACTCGGTGGAAAACTCCCTCGGCAGGGAAACCTTCCAAGTGGAGAGTCTGCTCACAGCTGGTCCAGCTCTAAGAGTGTATCCATGCTTCCCCCCTGCATCCCTCTGTGGTCTCCCCCTGGGTCAGCAATATCTGGGACCTGCTGATTCTGTGTGAGTCTCCAATCCCCTTTACTGTCTTCAGTAAGAATCAAAAAGAAATGAACACTAAATACAGGCTATCCTAAGTTCATTTACTGGTCCTATGAAATCTTCCTCCCGAATTCCCTCTCTGTCTTGCTCTTGAGCCCAGCGAGCTGGAGAATGCTGTCCAGGAAACTGCGCACTGAAACTCCCGCACCTTTACCTTTCTTTGTCCTGCCTTCACTTCTTCTCTTTAAAAGGTGAATTTCCAGACACACTGAAATTCTGTAGGGAAAACACTGGGCTAACCCGGTGTGGTAACCCTTCCCGGGTATGGACTGCAACCCAGTTCTCAAGGAGTCCATCAACGAGCAAGACAGCTGATGGGCAAAGCATGTCTCTTTCCCCAAACACGTTGCTGAAGGGCAGGCCCCAGGTCATAACGCTTTTCAGACCCTAGTTTTTAATGTAACAAAAAGAACTATGAACCTTATACACTGTAATGTTGTTCAGCCTTAAAAAGGCAGGAAATTCTGGCGTATGCCGCAACATGGATAACCATGAGGGCTTGATGCTCAAAGAAGTAAGCCAGACACAGAAAGACGAGTAGCGAATGATCCCCTTTCTATGAGGACTTAGTCAAAATCGTGGAGACAGGAAGTAGAATGGTGGTGGCGGGGGTGGGCCTAGTTGGCTCAGTCCCTTAAGTGTGCGACTCTTGATTTCTGCTCAGGTCATGATCTCAGGGTCATGAGATCAAACCCTGTGTGGGGCTTGTGTTGGGCGCCCAGCCTGCTTAGAATTCTCACCCCCTCTGCCTGCCCCCTTCTCTGTGGTGGTTGCCCTGCAGTATGAAAGTACTTAATACTGTTGAACTGTGAACTTAAAAAGGGTTCAGATGATAAGTTTTCTGTTATGTGTATTTTGCCACAATAAAAACTTGAAGAAAAACAAGTAGCGTGCACTTCCCCGAGGACTGCCAAGTAGTAGGAGGAAGCCGTCCCGGTGACCAGTGACCGATGCTGGCAGAAGTGGGGAGTGGCCCTGTGCAGGTGGCCGATGCTGGCAGGAGCTTCTGTCCAGAGCTGCCGCCCGCACGCAGACACCCTGAGGTCATCCTTCAGGCCTCGCACCACTCCTGACTTTTACCCTTTCCTTTTCCTTTCGTCAGGAACCAGGCACAGCGTCAGTAATTCCCTAAAAAGTCTGGATCAGGCAACTGCCATCAGTGCCATCATCATTTTTCGAGCCATTAAAATACGCCAATGTTTTAACTTATTTTCCCAACAACCCCGTGTAAAACTGGGGGCTGGGGACAGAGAAATGTCCAGCTTTAGCCCAGAAGGCTGATAAATGGCCTGTGGGGTTCTCATAAGCATCAAATAGGAGCTGGGTGCTAAGTTCTTAAGATTTTTTTTTTTTTTTTTTTGAGAGAGAGAGTGAATGAGAGAGCACGCCTGAGAGCACAAGCAGCAGGGAGCACCGGGCAGAGGGAGTGGGAGACACAGGCTCCCCACTGAGCAGGGAGCCTGACCTGGGGCTCCATCCCCAGACTCTAGGATCATGATCTGAGCCAAAGGCAGCCGCCCAGTTGACTGAGCCCCCAGGTGCCCCTGGGTGCTAAATTCTTACAGGGTCTCACGAGTGCCTGCCTGTACATCTCACCCACAGTCACTACGGAGCTAAATGATAAGCACCAGAGAAATCTTGCAAAAGCGGTTTTACCAGCAGACCTTCGAAGAAACATTCATGATGGAACACGGCCTGCCCATCTCCTCCCCCATGAGCATTAAGCTTGTCATCAACAGCTCAATTCAGCCAAACCTCAGCCCTTTCTGCCCCAGGGGTCCTGTCCCGGGCCTACTTCAGTAGGTTGCAACCCTAAAACATTTTTCTTGACCATCGTGCTTGATGATTTCGCAACAGGATGAGAATAGCATTAGTGCATTTACATAAGAGAAAAGGGAAGCACAGGAGGGTGAAACTGTCTACAGCAGCATAGCTGGGAAGTTGCAAAACCAGCTGTCATGGGCCCAAACCAGCCTGTTCTAAAGATCCAGACTCTGAAATCGAAAGTCTCCTGCCCTCCTTTCATCTGATTGGCTTAATGAGGTGAAAGGGACTTCTTTCCTGTGGGAATTCTCCAGTGTTGAATTTCCTAATGAGCACGGAGACTCTGAGAGTGGGAGAGGGAGAGGACAGGCAGTCCCTCTTCTGCTTACTCGACCTACTGGACTTATTTTTCATGAAGCATCTCAAGGAACTTTCTCAGCTGAAATGTTGCAAAACCTTGCATGTAATATGCAATGTTGCTTTTGTCTTTTTCAACTACTTTAAAAGAGTATATGAATTATTTTCTCCCATTTAGAAAAATTTAAAAAAATGAGATAGTGAGAAACTTAGTAATTTGTCCAAGGCCGTAACCAAAGAATTTTGGAGCTAAAATTAGAATCTAGATCCTCTGGCCATAATTTCAGAGGTGTTTTTTTGTTTGTTTTTTTTTTTATTACAGAAGGAATATATTCTAACTCTAGTAAATCAAACAGAGATGTGCAAAGAAAGCCACACTCAGGGTACTTGGGTGACTCAGTCAGTTGGGCATCCGACTCTTGATTTCAGCTCTGGTCATGCACGATCTTGGGGTCCTGAGACTGAGCCCTGTGTTGGGCTCTGTGCTGAGCGTGAAGCCTGCTTAAGATTCTCTCTTTCCCTCTCCCTCTGCTCCTCCCATCCCCTACTCATGTGCGCATGTGCCCCCTCTCTCTCTAATAATAATAAATTTTTAAAAAGAAGAAAAAAGGCCATACACAGCATGCCAATCTCATTTTCCTTGGGTGAAAAAACCTGTTCTAGTTTGAGTAGATTTGGCTGCAAGTGACAGCAAATCCAAAATAAGAGTGGCTTAAAATATACAGAAGTCGATTCGCCCTTATGTAAAAACCAAGAGGTATGGGGTCCAGGCTTGTTCAGGGTCTGGGGCTCCTTCCAGCTCACTGTCATCCACCTCAAGGGCGGGATCTTCAAGGACTTGAAGATCTAATCTTCAAGTCCAAGATGGCCAAAGTTCCAAAGGGTACAGAGCAGCTATTTTGAGGGAACATCTCTAAAACTGTCACACACAGACATTTCCACTTACATCTCATTGCATCACATGGCCATGCAGAGTTGCAGATATAACAGACCAGGAAATACAGTTTTTTATTCTGAGAGGCTACATGCCCAACTAGAAATTATATTCATGTAGGAGTCGCAGGGGGTGAACTATGTTAGGGAACTGTTGCTGGCACCAAATAATCTCTTGAATTTTTTTCCCTTTAAGTTGATGTATAACATGCCATTCGTTTCAGGAGGACAACATAATGATTCAGTATTTGTATGCTGTGAAATGATCACCACGATGTCTAGTTGACATCATTTTTTTTTTTTTTTT
>NW_022631224.1:644362-658621 GCF_010015895.1 Lontra canadensis
AAAAAAAAAAAAAAAAAAGGAACCTTAACTTCCCTGACCGGGAATCGAACCCGGGCCGCAGCGGTGAAAGCGCCGAATCCTAACCACTAGACCACCAGGGACAGGTGTGGGAGTAGTTTAGGCAGCATCTCCTGGAATATGAACGATCCTCAGAATGATGCTGGCACCTGTCAGAGACTCTGGAAACGTCTGGGGAAGGTCGTGAAGCGGGTGTGTGCTGCTGGAGGCAGTGACTGTCACAGTTCAAGGTCAGGACCTGGAAGGGGACTTTGGTGGCAGAAAGGTTGCAACAAAGATGGTCACAAGTCAAGCCAGGGAAGAGAACAATTTTTCCTACATTTTCATCACTGACTCCCTCAGACCACAAGCGTTTCTTGCATTTCTTTCTTTTTTGTCCCCTTCATTCCTAAAATGTTTGGGCCTCTCCCACTTCTGTAGTTTCCCCATGGTTGGGGGAGGAAGACATGTCTTTGTTTGGGTCCCTCGCCTCCCACAAAAGGATCTTATTCCTCATCTCCTCCCACGATGGGCCTCCCCGATGCAGAGGGAGGGACATCCTTGGCCAGTGGGACAGGCCCGCCTGGAGCTGCCCCCTCTTCCAGGCCTGACTCTGTTATTTGGGGCCTGGCAGGGCCTGCACAGGTGCCTGAAGTTTGATTAGGGCTCTCCGCCCATCAGTGTCCCGAGCTGAACTAGGCCTCCAGGGTGTGGCGGTGGGGACCGACAGGTGGCCGAAGGAAGGCTGTTTGCAGGGGTCTGACCAGCTCCTGGTAGTGGGAGGTGAGGTGCCCACACACCTGCACTAGACCCCTCTCCCTGCAGGAAGGACTTAGAATTGAGAGCAGAGGGTCCGCCCTGAGCCACTGTGTGCTCAGACACGGAGCTCTGAGGAGTTTCACAATGCTTCATGCAAATCTGACCTCATGGGTCCTTAAGAAGGTCTTTGTGTCAAGGTAGGTGGGAAGATCTTATAATATTTTACAGTTTCTTAGCTTAATTGATAAATTTAAAATATTTAGACATAAGGCGTGTGACCCTCCCTTTGTTCTACTCCCCACGGCTGCAAATATTAGGCCCAGCCACTCTCTGAGCTCCCAGGCCGGCAGCTCCTCACCCCACCACTGGATCTAAGGTCACACTCTCCCAAACCGAGTCGTCTCTCCATTCCCCCAACCCAGGAGCCCTTCCCCAGGCCCCACCCCTGGTGAATCCCAGAACCCTTGGAAATAAACTCAGAACCTTCACTACCCATCATATCCATTAAGCACACAGTCCTGTCTGCACTTCTGTCGCTCTCCGTCTCGGGAGGACACTGCCAGGTTCTCTGGGGAGTGTTTTCACCTCAGCAGCTCAAGTAGCTTCCATGTGCTTTGAAGGCACTGAGCCAGCAGATATGCATTTTTCTCCTCCAAATTGCATTCAGTAGAATGTTTCCAATTAAAAAAAGAAATTAGAAAGCTGTTTCTGTTTCCTGTCATTTGGGGAACCCTCAGATTTTCTGCCAGGAGTTCATGAGAGGAGGGAGAAGAAGGGACCTGCAGGGAAGGCGTATGAGCGTTCTCCAGAGGAGCGGGACCGATGGGAGGTCCACATCTGCAGCTGCCTCAGAGGATGTCCTGATGATGGAGTCCCAACACCTGCTGAGTGAGCTGGCGAGCTGGAGACCCAGGAGAGGTGATAGCTTAGTTCCAGGTGGTGTCTGAAGGCCTGAGAACCAGGGGAACTGCTGGTGCAGCTCACGTCCAAAGGCCAAAGCCAGCAGGTTTGAGACCCTGGAAAAGTGGATGTTCCAGTCCAAGCCTGAAAGCAGGAAAAACCCGATGCCCCAGTTCAAGGGTAGTCAAGCAGGAGGAGGTCTCTCTTACTAGAGGGAGGACCGGCAGCATTTTTATTCTGTTCAGGTCTCCGTCTGATTGGCTGACACTCCCCCACCCCCATTAGGGAGGGCAATATGCTTTGTTCAGTCTACTAATTTAAATTTGTGTGTTTTTTAAAGATTTCATTTATTTGACAGAGAGAGACACAGCGAGAGAGGGAACACAAGCAGGGGGAGAGGGAGAGGGAGAAGCAGGCTTCCTGCTGAGCAGGGAGTCCAATGTGGGGCTCGATCCCAGGACCCCAGGGTCATGACCTGAGCTGAAGGCAGACACTTAAGGACTGAGCCACCAAGGTGCTCTACCGACTGAAATGTTAAGCCCATCCAAAAACATCCTCGAAGAAGCACCTCCAAATAATGTTTGAGCATATATCTGGGCATCCCCATGGCCCAGTCAAGTTGACCATAAAATTAACCATCAGAAGGGGACTCCGTGTCTAAGCACAAGAAGGGAAAAATGCCTTGCTTAGGCTTCAGTTTAGGATCACCGCTTCTTCAGAGACCTGCCCCGTCGGTGTATGGTGCAAGGTGCTTTCGTCTGGTCACATAACAGGGATGAGTTAGGAAAGAAGAGTCCCTTCTGGGGATGCCTGGGTGGCTCAGTAGGTTAGGCGGCTGCCTTCCGCTCAGGTCATGACCCCAGGGTCTTGGGATCGAGTCCTGCATCGGGCTCCTTTCTCAGCGGGGAGCCTGCTTCTCTCTCTGCCACTCTGCCTGTGTGCTCGCTCTCTCTCTCTCTCTGACAAATACATAAATAAAATCTTCAAAAAAAAAAAAGAAGAAAGAAAGAAAGGAAAAGTCCCTTCTGGCAGAGAAGCAACAAGGCTGGGGGAGAGGTGAGCAGCACACCTCCCCTGGAGGGCTTGAACTACCAATATATTGATTTATGATCAAACCTGCTGACCAGCGGACTTCAGGGACCTTGCTGAGTTCTTGTTGTTTTTTAATCGTAATGCATATAACATAAGTTTACCCGTTTTAATGTGAACAATTCAGCGGCATTTAGTACATTCTTACGGTTGTGTGATTACCTTCACTAACCAGTTGCAAAACACATTCATTCGTCATCCCAAAGTAAAGCCCACATTCATCCCCTGTGAGCAATTATTCCTCAATACGCGCCCCTCCCGGCTCCCGGGAGCCACCAGCTTGCGTTCTGTTCTGAGGGACTTAGCTCTTCTAGATATTTCGCGTGCATGGAATCACACAGTATGTGATTTGCCCCTGGCTGCTTTCACTCAGCTTATTGTTGGAGTTCATTCAAGCTGTGGCATGGATGAGGACTCTATTCCTTTTTATGGCTGGATAATATTTCACCGTCTGTCTACGCCACGTGCTCACATGTTCCTCCAGGGATGGACACTCGGGTTGTCTCTGTTGGCTGTTGGTGTCTCTGTTGGCTGCTGTGAGTAGTGCAGCTATGAAGGTTCGTGTGCAAGGACTACTTTTGAGAATCGGGTGTTAATTATTTTGTAGTGAAATCACTGGGTCATTTACATTCTCACCAGCAATGTTTGGTGGTTCTAATCTCTCCTTCCTGCCAACAATTTTTCTTTTTTTTTTTTTTTTTAAGATTTATTTATTTATTTATTTGACAGACAGAGATCACAAGTAGGCAGAGAGGCAGGCAGAGAGAGAGAGGGGGAAGCAGGCTCCTCACCGAGCAGAGAGCCCGCTGTGGGGCTCGATCCCAGGACCCTGGGATCATGACCTGAGCTGAAGGCAGAGGCTTAACCCACTGAGCCACCCAGGCGCCCCTCTTTTCTTTTTTTTAAGACATTATTTATTTGAGTGAGAGAGAGAGTGAGAGAGCACAAAAGGGGGCAGGGTCAGAGGGAAAGCAGACTCTGGGGTGAGCAGGAAGCTGTCCTGGGACTCCTGGATCATGATCTGACCCGAAGGCTCTTAACCAACTGAGCCTCCCAGGCGCCCAACACTTTTAATTTTCTATTGTTGTTGTTTTTGTTAAAATGATAGCAATCCTAGTGGATATGAACGTAACACCACACATGTACTAGAATGACTAAAATAATAAGACTCACGATACCAAACAAAAGAGAGGATTTCCTATATGACTCCATTTACGTAAAACTGTAGGAAATGTCAACTAATCTACAGTGATCATAAACAGATCAGTATTTGCTCGAGAGGCACAGGTCAGTGGGGGCACGACTTAGTGAGGGGCAGAAAGGAGATTTAATCGAGGGCTATTAGGAAACTTCTGGGGGTGATGGATATATTCATTATTTTGATTATAATGATAGCTTTAGTAGTGCATACTATGTCAAAATATCATATTGTATATTTTAAATATGGGCAGGTTGTTGTATGTTAAATAATGAATTGCTGAAAAAGAAACAAGACAAAACAATTTTGTATATCCCTTTTGGAGGTCACTGAAGTCTCTTCATTTTAACCTGTGCCGTAAATTGAAAATGTAGGGGATTGATTACACCATTCTCTTTTAACTTAGACTTTCTGAGTCTAAATTTCTCACATCTGTGACAAAGTCCTAATTCATTAAAGTCCTAAGTCATTAGGCATGCAGATTCCCAGATGACAACAGATGACCATTAACTGCTATACAGCAGACAGTGAGTTAGTGTCTTTCTTTTTTTCTTTTAAAGATTTTATTTATTTATTTGAGAGAGAGACAGTGAGAGAGAGCATGAGCAAGAAGGTCAGAGGGAGAAGCAGACTCCCCATGGAGCTGGGAGCCTGATGCGTCCCTCGATTCCGGGACTCCGGGATCATGACCTGAGCCGAAGGCAGTCGTCGAACCAACTGAGCCACCCAGGCGTCCCAAGTTAGTCTCTTTCTAGAATATTCACAATATCTTGCCTGCCTTCTACCCCAGCAGAGCCCTTTCACCATTTCAGATAACCATGTATTTCTGTTACCAGTGTTTTAATTTTAGTAGTCTTGGGTACAAATAGCATAAATAAACTTAGCAAATTAAGCAGAAAAATAATTAATTGAGAAGTTATTGGTGGGTCATACATTCATGAGAATTAACAACCAGACTCAGATAAAGGGAATAACCAAAGGGGAGATATAGGAGGCCAGAAATAGAGCCAAACTCGTGCCAGAGAAGGAGTCTGGTAAGGAAACCATAGGAACGGTCATTGGCTTTGACTTTCTGGATAAATGAATTCTAAACTGTTCACGATTCTACATATTATTAGCTCTTGAATCAGAATCTAGGGAAGTAACTTAGAGCCCACTGAACTAAGGTCACATATTAAATAGAATATGCCTCTACTTCATCTTCTTTAGAGCAAAGAGGGTTCCTGACCTTATTCAGACTCACATTTGTATTCCCCAAGAATTGAGGTCCACATGATCAGAAAGCTCGACTGCCACTTGTTTTGATCTGGGGACCAGATTCCCTTGATTTGTTTTCCTTAGTATGTGATATAATCCCATTTTATATTTATTGGTGTCACAGATATTTAAGTTTGTTCATTTCAGTGTAAGATAACTTTTATATTATTTAAATATATTTTACTCTGTGATCTATGTTTTCTTTGTTGTGTTTTCTTTCTCTAAGTTCAGACGTTCAGCATCTCTTTATCTCATCTGTTGCTTATGTATGAAGTCATGATACCATATGGATCTTTTTTTTTTTTCTTTTTGACAGTGTGTGTTGACTTCAGACAAAGACTCTTCCCTTGACTGAACCAGAGTCAGGTTCCTCTAAGTCCTCTTCTCAACTCAGCTTTGACCTTGGACTTCAGCCTTTATCTTTGTCAAGCCTGCATGGTCCAGTTTTTAGCAATAACCCTGCAAGGTCCATTTAGAGAAAACCTTGATATCTGATCACACTGGCCAGCCTTGAGCAAGAATTCATTTAGGTCAGTTTAGCCAGAATGCCCCGTTAGCTGATATTTTCTCTTAGTAATTTCATATGTACTAACACCACTCTGATCTTTGGCTCTAAGTCCCTACTTGTTGGAATTGAGCCCAGCTCTATCCTGAGGTTCTCTTTTCCTTTGTTGCAGTAGTTCCTGGACACAATCTGCTGTTGCTGCTTTGACTACTGTTCACCTCTGGTTCTTCTTTGACACTTCCCAAGCGGAAGTATGAAGAAATTAACACACTGCCACTTCCCCCCAGAGCTCCTCTCTTCCTCTCGTCATACTTCAAATGGACTTTAATATGATGGTAATTGTTATGTGGGAAAGAGGCAGAAGAAAAGCTTTTAAATTTCCTTACTGTCTAGAGCCCACTGACAAGTCCTAGAAACAGGCAGCGTGACCTTCCCTCTGGGGACTCAACTGCCTCTACCTTAACACTTTGCTAAGGGCAAAAGGCAATCCTAGCCTGACCCGACCCCTACCCCCAACCAGGATCCTGTAAGTCTACTTGAACATGTAAAAATTCCTTTGGAAACTTTCTTTATCTCTAAATCCTCCAAGATACTGTGCTGGCAATCATGCCCAAGCATACGGCCCACCGATACACATCTGAAGGGTCTCCTGACTAAGGTTTTATTAGACGGTAACAAATGACCTTTTCCCAACAACAGCTAGCCCCTCAAGGTCCTGGAAACCATGCTTCCAAAATTCCTTAGAGGTTTACGCCATCCCTGACCCCCTCCCAACCTGCAAGCCTATAATGGACCACTCACTCCTCACAACCCAGGGGCAGCAGCTCTTTCTGCCCCTGGGTCCTGTCCTCGTGCTTTAATAAACCACCATTTTGCACTAAAGACATCTCAGTTCTTTCTTGGTCATTGGCTCCGGACCTCACCCCACTGAAGCTCACTTATATTCTAGAACTTCATCAATTGTATGAGTTTGCTAGGGCTGCCGTAACTGAGTACCACAGGCTTAACACAACAGAAATGTATCCGTTCACAGACCTAGAGGCCAAAAGCCCAAAACCAAGGTGCTGCAGGGTCACACTCTCCTTGAAACCCATAGGGGAGGATCCTTCTTTGCCTCTTCCTGACTTTCCTGAAACCTCTGGCCTTCCTTGGCTCATAGCAGTAACATTCCAATCACTGCCTCTGTCTTCACAAGGCCTTCTTCCCTGTGTCTCTATATCCTCTCCTTTTCTTATAAAGACAGTAGTCATTGGATTAGGGTTCACTCTAATAAAATATGACATCATTTTAACTTAATTGCATCTATAAAGATCCTATTTCCAAATAAGATCCCATTCATGGGTACTGGCTATTTGGAATTGAATGTACCTTTTTGGGGAACACAATCAATTCACTATAGTCATAATTGTACATTTTAGATTTTTAATTTTTGTCTTCTCTTTTATGGTATTTAAATATACACATTGGCAGTCAGCAATGAAAAGTGAGGAAATCACTATACTTATCCCCATCAACTCTCTTGATCCACCAAACTTAAATGAAATGGAATCTCGTACCTATAGGTAACACAAGTAAAAATGAGTATTTTAAAAAGAGCCCAAGGGACACCTGGGTGGCTCAGTCGGTTGAGCCCCTGCCTTTGGCTCAGGTCATGATCCCAGGGTCCTGTGATCGAGCCCCGCACTGGGCTCCCTGCTCAGTAGGGAGCCTGCTTCTGTCTCTCTCTCTCTGCCTCTGCTGCTTGTGCACTCTCTCTCTCTCTCTGACAAATAAATAAGTAAATAAATAAAATCTTAAAATAAAATAAAAAGTAAAAAAGAGCCCAAATGTTTCATAGACCCTAATGCAGAATATAATACATAATATTATTATATATTAAGGGCAGTGCCTTTCCAGTGCTCTCTGTTCTCATCAAATGATTCCCCTCGTTCCCCCAAGGTAACAACCATACCTGTATTTTTCTCTTTCTCACTGTGCTTGAGTGGCTTTTCACCAGGCTCTATTGATTGCCTAGAATGAGATGGGACCTACTCCTCTTTTTCTAGTCTCTCAGAGATTTTGTGTAACTTAACATTCTATTTCTTGAATGGCTGGTGGGAACTACACCTGAAGCCTGACTTGTAGAGTCCCCAGTGTAACATCGTTGACACTGTTTTCTGCCCCTGCATTTAGTGTGGTTTTTATACGCAGTGCTAGATCATCAGAATGGAATTTGGCACCTGGAAAAGGAACACTACCATAACAATAGCTAAAACAGGTGGCGCTGGTTGGAGCACTGGCCGCGTTGGGAACCTGACGGGCCTCAAGAAGACTGACCGCGATGGCTTGAGGTGAAATGAGGAGTATATAATTGGAAACCAACGGGAAGAGGCACCCTTGTTTTGTAGCATCAGAAAGTACCTCAGCACTGTTTCCTGCAGTAGCGTGAAGAATAGAAAATGCACCTAGTGAATCCAGGGATTAGCTAGGTGATTTTCCACAGAGAGGACTGAAGAGCTGTTTGGATTCCTTTAGCTGCTGTAGGGGACCAGAATATGCTACCGAAAATATGCCACTTTGGCATAATGATTATTTTTTAAAGGATTATTTTAAACTGAGACAAATGAACATCAATGGATGCAGAAAGATAGCTTTCCCAGAGTTCTCTTATCTGACTAAAAGCAGAAACTTCTGATAATTGAAGATTACCATAAATCCCCCCTCCTGGGAAGGTTTTATATTCATGAAGAAGACGTAAAGCAGGGCACCTGGCTGGCTTAGTTGGCAGACCACATGACTTGATGTTGGGGTTTCGAGTTCGAGTCCCATGTTGAAGGTAGAGATTGCTTAAATAAACTTAAGAAAATCCTAAAGAAGAAGGAGGAGGAGGAGGAGGAGGGGGAGGAGAAGGAGGAGACATAAAGTCAGTTCCAAGAGGAACCTGCACAAGCAAACCTTACTCTATTAGTTCGCTCATATATTAACCATCCCACAGTTTGCTGCCATGGAAAAGTAAAACCCCTTTCCTTTGTCTTGCCATTTCTGTACACATTTATTTTTCTTTTGTTAAGATGCTATATAAGCCCAAGTTCTAACCACCCCTTTGAGTTACTCATCATGAGGTTTCTCCTATGTGATGTAAGCTGCATGCTTTGATAAACTGTTTTTCTCTTGTGACCTGTCCTTTGCCAGTCTTGATCTTATACGTCCCCAGCCAAAGAACCAAGAGGGTATAAGGGAAAAGAATTTTCCCTCCCCTGCACTGCCTATAACAAAATACGAGAAAATAGAGTTGAGCTAAAGGACTAATTATTCAGTTTCAGTTGGAATTTGGAGGAGATGTAAAGGCTGGGGACAGTTTCCCTCCAGGATATGCTTCAGAAAGAAAGGGTGGGCCGAACAGATCAAACCCAGGCACTGTCAGGAAAACATGGTTCCAGGGGAGAGTTGTATCTACAGAACTCTCTGTTAAGACCTCAAGAAGACTGAAGTAGTGCCTCCTAGACTCTTTCAGACAGAAAGGAAGGCTTTCATTTCATTTCATTTCATTCATTTTCTTTAAAATCAATTAATTACTGTATAGTGTATTATTAATTTCAGAGGTAGAGTTTAGTGATTCATCAGTTGCATGTAACACCCAGTGCTCATTACATCCCGTGCCCCTCCTTAATGCCCATGACCCAGTTACCCCATCCTCCCAACCTCCTCCCTTCTAGCAACCCTCACTTTGTTTCCTATAGTTAAAAGTCTTTTATGGTTTGTCTCCCTCTCTGCTTTTGTCTTATTTTCCCCTCCCTTCCCCTATGTTCAACTGTTTTGTTTCTTAAATTCCACAGATGAGTGAAATCATATGATATCTGTCTTTCTCTGATTTATTTCGCTTAGCATCATACCCTCTAGCTCCATCCATGTCATCGCAAATGGTAAGATTTCATTTTTTGATGGCTGAGTAATATTCCTGTGTGTGTGTGTGTGTGTGTGTGTGTGTGTGTCTTCTTTATCCATTCATCTGTCAATGGACACCTGGGTTCACAAAGGAGGCATTCTATCAATCTTAAGGGCAGGTCTCAGAGACCTTCCCTGTTAAGGAGGCTTTTTAAGGATCTTAAGGACATTCACACACAGCAACATTACCAGGGACCCGATATAGAAAAGGGATGATTTCTAAGAGATTTGTGAGTGTGACTTTTGCCTAATAAGTGGAGTATATATTGATATATTTATAAAAAACTCTTTAAGCTTTTAAAGAAAGTACATCAGATTGGATTGCAAGGGACAGAGACAGTATAAAATTGAAAGAAGCCCTTGGAGCTCCAAACTCATATGGTCAGGAAGCAGGCTGAGAAAATGATCAGCTCCAAACACTGACTATTCTTATGAAAAAGTAAGGCCAATCCAGAAGGTAGAAGTGAGAGCCACAGAGAATCATACCCAGTGAGTAGTAACGGGGCTTCATCAAGGAACTGGCAACATGTACCTGACTGGATGTCAGTGATATGACCAGTGACTGCCACGTGCCTTCAACTTCCCCCTTCCGAATGGAAGTGTCAACAGCAGGTGACCCACACCTGTCCCAACATTGTATATTAGAGATGTGGTGGCCAGGTAACTTACTCCTTTACTCAAAGTCTTTTGACCAGTTTTAGTATGTGTGCTTGCTGCCAAAACAAGCACAGAAGTCTTTTGACCAAGAAGAAACTGCACAAGCTCAGTTGGTTGAGTGTCTGACTCGTGATTTTGTCTCAGGTCATGCTCTCAGGGTTGCGAGCTCGAGCTCTGAGTCATTGGGCTCCACGCTGGACATAGAACCTACTTAAGATTAAAAAAAGAGAGAAAAAAAAAAAAAAGGAACTGCCCAAGGAACCTCATGTATACCAGGAACAATTCAGAAAGGAGATAAGTAGCTTATGAAGAGATGGAGAACATGGACTTCTGGGAGCAAAGGAAGGATGTTTGCGGCTCAAAGGGTAGCAGTCTCTGGGAGCACTGTAAAACACCAAGCATTCGCCTAACAGCAGAAAGTCTAACTCGTTACACTACAAAGATTAGGTAGAGTCCATGGGCTGGCAGTTCCTGTTGAGTAATTTGTGGCCAAACACCAGGGTATACCCTGAGCTAAGTGCCAGGACTCAGGTCCAGCACTGCAGCCAGCTCAAATCTATGCAGCCAAAGACCCTGCAATGTGATTCTGAGCCTGAAAACCTGGTAACACAACAGATCTGGATGATTCCAGAAGCCAGTTTACTTCAGCCAGTATGGGGCAAGTGCACAGCATTGCCTTGTAGCCTCCATAGCCTTGTAGCTTTGGCAAACAGAAGATTTAAGGACCGTGGGATGCCATTTGTACCGGAAAGTCCCCCAGAGAGCATGGCTGGATTACCCTGTTCACGTTTTCAGGAATTACAGGAAGTTGCTTATGATCTGAGTAGGTATGATAACTGTACCTGTTTTCTTGCTCCACCATATCTGCAGCTCCTTGCACAGACCTGGCACATAACCATTGTCAGTATCTGTTTGATGAATGAATGCAAGTGTGCATAAATAAGATGGATAACAGGTACATATTCAGTGACTAGGGACAAGCCAGGATTTTGTTTTTCTAAAAGCCTTCAGGAAGAAAGTTTGATTTAGCCAACAGAGTTTTCTATCCATGGTCTTCCTGTCCAGACTCCTGAGCTAAGAAGGACATCCCAGAGGATGAGAAGTCCAGCTCACTGGAGTTCCTGGCCAGGGAACAGAGACCAGAGCTCTGGCGACACATTCTTCATACTATACCAGGGTTTCCAAGCTGACCTGGGCCCACTCCCCAGGGAAACTGGCAGTGGGCTAACAGGAAGGGAAGGTGGGGAAGTTAAATGGGAAGAACTTGACGACTGTTGGGTTTGCTGGGTGAGGGAAAGAAACTTCAAGGAAGTTGCCTTGCTGCCTGGCTTCTTGCCCTAAAAGTGATGGTACTGCCATTTACTGAGAGAGGGAACACTGGAGAAGACTCCTGGTTAGGGGACTGGGGAGAAGTTGGATTCCGTTTGGGAGAGGATGACCAGGAAGGCGAGGGGTCAATGTGAAGCAGGCTGGTGATGCATGGAAAGGTTAAGGACTCAGAGAAATGCTGGAGACACAAATTTAAAAGTTGACAAGATCACACACACACACACACACACACACACAAAACATGAGTGTAATATGAAATGACCAGAGTTGGAGCCACAGGTAAAGCCCTTAAAAGATTATTTCTAGGACCTTCACTGCAGTCCTATGTATAAGAGCAGTGTTCAACTGTAAGTGAGTAGCAGGATAAATTAGAGCACATTAATGCACGAAATCCTTTAAACTTGAATCCCCTTTAAACTTGGTCAGAGATCATTGAGTTTCTCCAGGTGTTTAGGATCTGCTGCAAGAATTAACTAAATGGGAAAGACCCTTAGCTGATTTCTGTATTAGCAGCGCTCATTTGCAAAGGCCCGTTGGCTGTGGAATTCTGCAGAAAAGCAGTTTTGAAAGGTTTCACTTGTAGAGGGAAAAGAATGTAGCATCTCTAGTTTGGCCATAGTAAGCTCCTGATCTTATAGGATGCAAGACCTAGGAAAGGTCTCTTGCTAGATGGGTAGTGCGTAGAATTTTGGATTAGAAGTAGAAGTTTGATGTTTAAGAGGAAGGACTGAAAAAAATGGAAGACTACAATTGCAGGCGTCCCTGGGTGGGATCGAACCACCAACCTTTCGGTTAACAGCCGAACGCGCTAACCAATTGCGCCACAGAGACTAGCCCTGTATTTCTCTTCATGCAGGACGTATTTAGATCATTAGATCATTAGTCAAAGCCTAGCATTGTTCTATAGGATTCATTTTCTCACCTTGAGATTGCAAGTAGGTCTCAGTTGTGTGATTCTAAAAGCCAGAACACTAAACCACCCCTGTTGTACGACCCTAGGATCCTTGCTTCCTTTCTTCCCAATTTCTTAGCACCGGCAAGAAGTGCCTGCTTCTTTCTCCCAAAGTTGAGACGTGCGCACAAGTAAGACCAAATTCCCCACCAGAGGAACTTGATAATGGCTTGAGGCACCAGGGAATGGAGCAGGGGTTGGTGAGTGTGGGGAAAACGACTTGATGCTGATCTGGACCGCTTGGGAAATCAGTCTGACGTTCTTCTTTCACGATCGATGAAAACCACTCACAAAACCTCTTAATGAATTTTAAACCCTGAGTTCTGAGTTTTAAATGCAGATGTTGAGTGTTTATTTAAAAACGTAACTTAAAAAAATGGTAGTGATCTCCAATGTGCAACCTGAGTGTGGTTCTCAGGCAGTACTAGACAACCCGTGGGGAGCCAAACAGCCTTTGGAGACCTGAGATAGAGTAGCTTGAACACTTCCCCCCATCCCGCCCCTGTAATCCTTCCTTCACCCACATAGCGATTCAAAACCTACAAAGGGCCCTGGCTCTCCACAGAGATTTACTACTTTATAATGAGAACAACAATAATTTCTTACCCTGAAATGTGAAATGTAAAGCCATTCTGCAAGTTACTTTAAATCCGGAAAAAAAGTTTTAGTAACGAATGTCATTTTCCCGGCTCTGTGAAATTCTAAGAACATAATCTTTCAGGGTTTTGTACAGCCTGGGTATTTTCACCAAACTCTCTGACATTTCCACAAGTAGATATTGCCATCCAGAAATTCCTGGCTAGAGAAAAGCAAATATTCCATTATACCTGCTTAGGCCCAGAAAAACACCGATAGTGGTCCTCTACATATGTTTAGTCTTCTAGAATTAAACAATTCAGCTCATGCAGCTTGTAAAATGTGATCAAAGTTATCTTCATAAAATAGAAAATAATAGCATGCCATTTCTATGCTAGACAATAAAGCACATAGGCGTGGAAGACACTGATTTTTCCTGGATACATCTTGGGTTGATTCAGAAGCTTTTTATAAAAATGCACTGGCCAAGTTAGCTAGACTTACATGGACTACGACAGACACCTAGGTTAACAAGGCCAACAAGTTCCTTAAACCCCCCTTATATCTTCTTACCATCTTTTAAAAAAGAAGCGCATAGTTTCAGAGTATACAAAGATAGTGACATAAAAGATGACATTTGCACATGACTAGAGGCTAAATGCCTAAAAACAAATGAGAAAGTTGAGAAGCCACGACCCAGGATCACCAAGCCTACCAGGACCAACTTGATTTATTGCCAGGTACACCACAAAAATACTAAATGGTACGAAAATATACAAAAAAGAGAGAAAGCTACCAAAAGGAGAAGTGTTGCAAAAGGGAGATATTGAAGAGAGGAGATTAACAACGAAAGAAAGTTAGGAAAGCTTAGTATAAGGAAGATATATTAAACACTTGTAAATCAATACACAACACACTGGGGTGCAGATTTTGAAAAAGAGAGGGGTGTGCACTTTACCAACAGGAGCATCGGATCAAAAGGACACCCCGGGCACGGGGTGGAGAGAGGGGCGGAGGAGATGCGGGCTAGGTGTGCCCTGAGGCGCCAGTGGGAAAGCCTGAAAGGGTAGGGGCTGGAGGGGAAGGGAGGCGTTGCGGGGAACACGCTTGCCACTT